>NC_141467.1:70993601-71126101 GCF_009769465.1 Tauraco erythrolophus | reverse complement strand
AGCCTAATTGCTCCTGAATCAAACGTCACAAAGCTTGCTGTGTAATTTTAATCATTGATGAGATCCAGGTTAATTATGCTCATGGCACACATGCAATTTAAAAACCTTTTGAAATAATCTGATCACAAAGAGCATGAAAACCTAATAATTCTCTAATTAGTCCAGAGACAAGCACGTTTACCTTCCCATTTGGCAAATCTGCACAAACAGCGTATGCATCCTGAAGAAAGCCTATACGTCTTAACGCGTTCTCCTCCTAAGGCCTTATCTACAGATAAAAAGTTGCACAAGGATAGTTACACCAGAAAGCAAATCCCAGCCCCTTCCGTCTGTGGAGGACTGGTATAAATGTCTTCATACTGGTATCTCTCAACTCTGACACAAAAGGATAAACAGTGCTGGTATAAAGCATTTTTACGTGTATCCACTCAGCAACTGCACTCGTGAGACCATCTGAGTCACGCGTAAACACACACGCAAGCATGAGGACACACACCCGGCTGGCACTAACACGCGCACAGAAGTTTTTTGGACCATTGCGGAGGAAAACAGGCAGCAGTAGCCCTGTTTTGTTTTCCAGCAACGACACAGGGATGCATGTTTAGCAACTCTGTGCTACCCACACCCGTCTAAGGATCGGTCAGGATGAAACCTCTTTCGCAGGCAAAACCAACCGATAAAGAAGGAGTTAATACTGCAAATGGAGCCAGATGCTACTGCCTAAAACTATTCTAGCCCTATCTGTGGCTTTGCATTTAACCTTTGCTGCTTGAAGCAAGCTCTACCCATGCTGCAAGTACACCACGGCATGCCGCGGCGTCATAGTGTCCAGCGTGCACACAAAAACAGTTGCCAGAGTAGTCAGGGGCATGCACACTATACTGCAACCAGGATGGCATTTAGGAACGTTAAATAATTTTAGGCTGATACGAAATGGATTCTGCAGCGTAGCATCTCACCCTTCCCCTTCTTCCCACAACCCTGCATTGAACAGTCTTGCTGTTGCAATCTCCAGTCTTATAAAAGATTTAGCAGAACTAAACGAGATTTTTAAACCTTCCACAACATAACCAAAGTAAAAAGCAAAAACAGCACAGTAATAAGTGTCATAACATCTTTTCTGTTACTTAATCAACATTTTTAAATAAACCGCACATTTATAGTTATCGGTCTCGTTACATAACTTCAGTATTAATCAGTACTAAACAATGACATCAGTCCTCTGATCACAATTGTATAAACAAGAGCATATTTCATTCCAATTAAAACAAATACTAAATCTTTGAACTGAGAGGCAACACAGAGAGAAAGCATAAAGTATATTTCCATACTTGAGCTGTTTACAGTCTTTGTAGCCATGTTTGCTATCAGGTTAGGCAGATGAAATCATTATACCTTGATGAGAAATTAAAGATTACTGGGATGACTTACTGATTGTGTGTAACATATGATGGAACATGCATCCATTAAAGGTTACAGCATCTTCAATATTGAAAAATAAAAAACCTTTTCCCCCCGCCCAAGGGACCTGCTATGAGAGTTATAACGAAGTTTCACAAAGTCATAGCTAAACAAAATCACCAGGGCTGCCTCAGAACCAACATTATTCCACAAAGTCTCTACAACAGCTTTCAGTTCTCTTTAGAAAAGCAATCACAATGCAAACCGTACAGTATATCTCCTCCTCAGACACAAAAACTCAAAAAATGCATATATATTAAGCACGTATCTGTATAGCCTTAAGACATCAAGAAAAAACAAACCTCTGCCAGTGCTATCAGCTGAGTTCACAGAAATACATACCTGCCGCTCTGCTTAGTATTTAAAGTTCTCTCAGTGATTCATAAGGCCACTAACTTTGATCATCTAAATCCTTTTCTCGGAACTTAATGACCAATATACAGAAAACCTTAAATTGCTAACCTCTGCTTTCCTCCTGGAGAAACTGTGCTCTAAACTCTGCTCAGCTAAATTACAAAAACCCACCTACAGCCAGATTTGCTAATGAAAAGGGGGTGCTTTCTGAACAATAGGAGAATTCCTCTGCATTTAGAATGCAGAGTTCCCATTAGAACAAAGACTCACAAATGCCAGTTTTACCTCTGTTTTTTAATTGAGATTGTCCCAGCCCTCTTCTACGGTCCAGTGAGACAGTGTTTGTGAAATGATTAAAAAGAACGTGATCTGATCAAGAGGATGGAATAATGGGAAAGGAATGCTAGGTTAGCCACAGTGCTAAGTGCTGGGAAAGAAGACCAAGAGGCTTCTTAGCCTATTGTTTTTATTCCCATCTGCTTTTTAGCCATCTCATAACACTTTTGATTCTTTATTTACTCTGGTAAAAATGGGTTAAAAGTTGCACACTTGCCTCTGAATTTGGTTACAAGTTAAAGAAATCTTTTGCAACAAAAAAAAAAAAAGGCAGAAAATAAATAAAAATCCTTGAATTATATCAAGTTTCCAAAAGGTCATCACTGTCTCTGCTGTGGCCTTTTCCCCATACCAAATCCTCTATCAATATGTCATAGTGAGTTAGGCAAAGACAAAAGAGAGGCTCAGTGTGAAAACTGCACATATATCTAATCCTGACAAAGCAATGAATAGGCCTTCACAAGTATAATTATACTTGTTTATTTGTTGCCACGTACAGAGGACTGATGAAAAAAATCCATCAAAGTGGTATTATGCAGACACCAAGAGCTTCTTTTCTTTGGTTGCTAAAGCCACATTGAGGCTTAAATTCCTTATTGTTAAATTCAGAAGAAAGAAAAAAAAAAAAGATTTTGGTCGGACTTTTTTGCATCAATTGCTGACAGATCCTTTGTGTATAGCGCTGTATTATTAGATGCATTAGCTAGAAACTTGCTCACACTGCTTCTCGTTTTAGCCCATGCTGCAATCCATAATTATAAACTACTGTACACAGTACCTTTTAACTGGGTGCGGTAGGCAATTAGTTGACCACGAGTTGAACAGATTTTAAATTGCCCATTTTCCCACAATCACTTGTTTGAAATATCCAAATACAGGTAAGCTACCTGTCCTATAATTACTATGGGTATTTTTTTTTCCCTAAGCTTGCAGCTGCGAGGAGATAGAAGGTGGGTCGGTGTAACGCAGGGGTGTCTTTCATTTCAGCCTGTTCAGTGTACAAGATAGGTAGCAGTTTATCTTCCTGTACAGAAAGCCATCTAGACATCTACCAGAAACTTGGGCCCAGCATAGTAGCGAAAAACAAACACACACCAGTCCCTTTCTCCCCAAGCAAACAAAAAGCACTCTAAGAAACAATAACTTGAGACAAATGCAAGTGTTAGAGGGGTTGATGATATGAAGAAAAATATTTTTCAGACTGAACTATTAAGTAGCCATTACACTCTAATAGACCTTAAATCAAACAACTTAACAAAGGCACATTTTGGGTAAAGGGGAAAAAAAAGAGCCAAATAAGCTTTTTCTTATGGGATAGAAATATATCAAAGTAAAAGCAATCTGCATAGTTAATGTCTTTGTGAGCTTTCCAATTTAAAACAGAAAAGCTGTAATTTTTCTTTGCTGGCAATCTGGAAACACTCTGGAGTTAATTACAGCTGATTCGAAGTGAACCACACAAACAAAGACCAGTCTATGTCCAGACAATTATACTGCATTAACCAGCTTAGAGCTTCCTGCTGATGTTTCAGGGCTCTTCTATTACACCCTTCTACCTTCCCAGCACGATAGAAAATGCTTCTGCAAGAAGGAATTAATGAAGAGAACTGCAAAAGAATGTGTGACGACCTCTCCTGACACGGCAAAAACTTTCCGCCCATGTCACGACAAAGGGGAGAAGGTAATTAAGTTTGAATAGAGGGATGTAACGAAATATATTATGCATCTAAAACAGTACACTGAAAGGACGGGAGGGGGGATGGAAAAGTTTCCAAAAGACAAACTCGAGTGTACTGTTCAACTCGATTATTTTCTCTCGTGTTCCTCTTATCATCCACAAAGGCTAATACCAAACATCATTCCAGCTGATTTTTAAACTCTTACAATGAAATCTCCTGAGGCTGATCAGCTCTCCTTCACTGTCAGGATAGGATTTGCCTCTTTGTTTTCTATCCTGAGGAGCAACGGGAAAGTGTACACAATGGCCATAACGCTATTATAGGCTTTGGAATTTTTAATTTAATTGTAATGGTGAAGAACTGTTGCATTACTCTCCTGTCTTCTTTCCACAGCTTTAATGAAACCACTGCAGCTGTTCTCTTTTTAAAAGCAAGATCAGCAATCCCAGCTTGACAAAGCTACTGTGCAATATGTTTCTTTTGTTGTTGTTTTTTGTTGGTTTAGGAAAATGTTGTAATCATTATGCAAGATAGGCCTATTTCTTAGGCCACCTCTGCAAACAGATTTGGCTGCTTTTTTCCCCAGCCACCCTAGTTTGCACGTATTTGTTCTAACTGAACATTAATAGCTCACATTGGTGTGAGACAAGAACATGAGCTGTAATTATCCTTCTAATTCTCGCTTTCATACCATATTTCCACTACTCCACCTGACACCGAGGTTCTGTAGTGATTACTTCATTAGTGATGAAGAATGGCCTAATCAGTTAAAGTATTGCTGGAAAACTCTTGTTTGCCAATACTAGGAGGAGGCACCAACTTTTCCCCTTTCTTTCTTTTTGGAGAAAGGTGCATCTGAATGATAGTGACCCAGTGAACATTAGCGCATTAATCACCTCCCTTTGTCTCATCTATGCAAAGTAGGATTAGAGTTAAAATGATGACTGCTTAATCCCTTTGATTTTCTCTTACTAAATAAATATTAATCTACAAATCAATCAGATCCTGTATTATAACACATACAATATACACTATGAAAGGTTATGTAAATTACACTCAATTTTGCAAGAATGCCATTAATGAAAAGAGCCCCTATGCTTTTCCTTTTCACCCCCAAAATCCGTATTAAATTTGGAAGTTCAAGTTAATAATCCTGCTAAATATAAAGCTTAACTGTTGAATCCATATTCTTTTTTCCTTTAAAGAAATTCACTGCATCAATCATTTTAGGAATTAATAAATCATATTTACTGTGTTTATTCATATGTCAATACTCCCAATCTGTAAAGCTTTCATCATTTAATCTCTTTAACTCTGCCCAAAGTTAGTTTACATTAGATGTTGCTTTAAACTCACATGGAACCAAATTAAATGGAAGCAGCTAGAAAATTAATCCTAATTGTCTTCATGAAAAATCACACTGCCTGGGTCTGTCACCTGTTCTGAAACACTATGAAAGAGATCGTTTCATTCACAGCTTTTAAGAAAAAATTACACAAATGTAGGGTTTTGCTTCATTAAACTTAAATCTAATTTAACAAAAATGTAGTATTATCATAAGTAAGTACTCTAAAAACACTCTAGTGGTGTAAAAGAGAGCAATATAATCTTTTAAAGTGTGAATTATCACCAACTTTGTGATCTTACTAAAGTCTGGATGTGTACTCTATCAGCACATTCGGAAGGTAAGACTGAATTCCAAAACTAACAAATGATGACCCAGGAATCAAAGTTGCTCTACGATATTCACCTAACCTCTTTGTTGTCTCAAAGCCAACTGTGAAATAGATGTTACAGAACTTTTTTGTTTGCCTAATACTAATTTGCTTGCATGCTAAAAACGCTGCAACTATCTTCCTAAAAGTTATCACAAGGCAGGTAGTCGAGCAAACATTCCAGTTCTCGGGGAGATACTACAACTCCAGATGACTTCAGGAGGAGCCTTGACGAAAACAAAAAACAAAGAATCGTGCTTTTCAGCACATTTACAAGGTGCAAGACTCTTCCAATTACACATCTGAGAAAAAAAAAAAAAGCTGTGGGTATTGCAAGTTGTAAGTCATGTCAAACATTTAAATATTACTCTGTATTAAAATCAGCCTGGTCAGTGAAATACAGGATGTTTTTTAAACAGTTTAGTTATTAATAAAGCATTTGTTTTTTCTAGAATATTATCATGGCAAATTTGTTTTGTATTGCCAAGATCAGCTGGGCATTTTGTTTTTATTATGCATAGTCTTTTGTCATTTTTTTGCTCTGCAAGTTAATTTGACTGCTGTGCATAAGTGAAGTGAGCAATTCAGTAATTAACTTTTGTGTTTTAAAATGTATGAACTTTAATTAGATTTCATTATAAACAAACAAATGTCAACCATAATTATAAGCTCCTTGGTTTAACCACATATTATCCCTTTTCAAACAAACTTGATGTCAGACAAATTAAAATCAAGCAGCCAGCAATTTTGAGTTGAATTTTACATGATCTGCCAGTAACCTGATTACTTTAACTTCAATATCATTACAGGAAAAGTATTTCAGGAAAAATAATTACAAGAATTCCAACAGGAGACAAGCTTAATTGTATTGATTCAAAAGATGCATGTATATAGGAACCATGCTGAAAGAATAATGTTATCTTAAATCTACAGTTACTATTAAAATGATATTGTCTGGCATGAAAAGGCAATTTGAGATTGGTGTCTGGGAAAGCAGAGATACAAAACTAACTGAAATAATTATCTTTACCCCATTATACTTTAAGCAGCAAAATATCAACGTGGAACAACTTCAAGGCATGAAGGTTTGCAGGTTTATTTACTGACTGGTGTATCTATTAGTACCAGGAACAAGTGGAGCTGTCAGGACATAATGAAGGTAAATGATTAGTTAGCACAGAGACTGAGCTCTTCTTCAATGCAATAAGAGTTAATTAAAGTTTACCACCAAACATCAACCAAAGCAGGATGTTGATCAGGTTTCAGCATTAAGTGCAAACAGACAATGGTTGGCAGCAATTAGTGCAGCTATCAAATGACATGCAATGATAATTATACATTTAAAACAGCTAAAGGGCTTGTGGAAGGGAGGGAAGAATCTCATCAGCTTCTTTGACTATATACAGTCAAAGTGCAGGAAACAGGTATCAGATATTTCGCTTCAATACTGTAAATCAATAGAATTAAAGGAAAAAAAAAAGAAAAGGTTGTACAAGCACATTATCTGAAAGAGGACAATTCACGGTACATGAAATGGAAAAAATCTGGAGACGGCTCCTAACAAAGATAAGTACTAGTTAGATTAAATAAATTACTTTGCTGCTGCCACTCACACTGACACGCATAAACAGAGAAGTGTTTGGGGTTTAAAGGCTAGTGGCTGCAGCTTTATTACACATTTCTATGCCAGAATCGAGGTTACCTGGTATCTTTAGTCCCTGTGGCCATGTTCATAGCACGAGAAGGCCCAGAAGGACCACGGGCCTGAAGCTCGTGACCACAAAAGGGAGTTTCACACGCTAGCTGCAAGCCCGCTGCGAGGAAGCCTGGGCTTACCAGAGGCGATACCTGTATCTGAGCCACAGCCTCGGGCTCTGCCACACATCCCCTCCGCTCCACCCTCCCTGAGCAGCACACGTGCTGGTTCTGCCTGCTCCCAAACTTAGAGCCAAGTTTTGGGAAAGAAAAAGGAAGCGAGAGCTCTCCACCACGGACGAACGCTGCGCAACGCGCGGCAGCGACGCAGACACGCTAATAACCCGGAGCACCCGCCACGCTCGGCTCTGCTTCGAAGGCCTTGCGTAATGGTGGCAGCTACTGGATCTGGGATCCAACAGAGCCGGTACCAAACTTAATTTTCATCTCAGCCTTCCATTAAATCCAACAGAAAGATGATCAACTTGCAGCAGCACCTCTAATAGCATCACCAGACAAAGGAAAAACTGCTTCTCAGCCCAGCATTGGCAGACTGCTGAACCCCATCGGCACGGAGCTGTGAAGTCAAAACACCCCCAGTTCTGCAATATCAAACACGCGGGAAGTACAGCAAAACAGGTAAACACCCCTTCCGCAGGCAAATAGCCGTTATTAACTGGTGTAGCCAGGCAGACAATTACCTACACACGTCTATTATTCGGACAATTCCTCAGTAACCCCTCCACGCGCTGGAGGTGGAATAACTCGCTCCCGCTCACTCCTCTTGGGCTGGCACAGTGCAGGTAATGGGATTACCTGGTTAAACACCTATGCAGTTCCACAGCAGCTGAATAGTTCTGCCAAGCAGGATCCCCACTCCAAAGAAACCAAGATTTCTTCAGAATTTTTATGGACAAGGTGGTGGCAAAAGCATCCTGCTCTTCCTAGGTATGTAACAGGAAGCAAGTCGAGGCTTACCAAAAGACAAGTAGCAGGTTTCCAAGAAAGCTAAGCTGTGACAAATTAAAACCTGATGATGAGAGGGACAAAGGGGTTAGACAGTGGGACTCATTGCTGCAGGATACCATTGAGATTGTGAATTTACCAAGGTTAAAAAACAGAATGGAAACTGGCTGCCAAAAGTATCCAGAGTTACTGTAATGAATGTGAACAACAAAAAAAAAAAATTTGTAAGGGATATTAAACCTTGCTCTTCAGAGGTCTAAAACATTTGCATTTGCAATCATGGCAAGGCAGGCATATACAATAGGTTATTCTGCATCTGCCTACTGTGATATTCTTCAGAGGCATCTTGTACAGACCAGTCAAAGAGAGAAGAGGTTAGCCACACCAGAGTCCCAGTTTGGCAATCAATATGTTCCTATAGTATGAATTACACCTCCTGAGTAAAGAAGTGTCTGCAGCAGGGAGACTGCCCTTATCTTTTATTTGAACTAACTCGTGCAAAAAGATCACTGGCATCGGTTCGTATTTAAATATGTTGCATCAATTTCCACTGTGTCAAATTCAGAAAACCTTCTTTTAAGATTGTGAAGACCGTATTTATTTTAAACGCACTTTTTTTTTCTAGAAGCAAACCCACATACATATGCAAAATGCATTAAGATGGATTTTGTTATAATGTTGGCTACCAATTGTGATTTTTGTTGGAATGTATGTACATTCACATTGCTAAAATTATTTTAATAAAATGCCTTACTGTTTTGCATAGTTCCTGGGCTGCAGCCTAGAGCAGTTCTACAGATTTTTTTTTCCCTAACAAACCTCATTTTCCCAACTAATTCTGTTATGCTAGGGATTTGTGCACAGAGTTGGCTAATCCCAGTATTTCCCTAGAGCTGCATCTAAGCTATGGCCCACTCCCAGCACAAAGTGTCTCCAAAAGCCCTTTCGCCCCCTTCAGCACTGATACACTCATTGGTCCTGACATTTTCACTTCAGCCATGACAAATGAGCTGATGGCTGTGATCAGATTGCACACGAGGACTGCTTTATCAAAGACGTATCATTAACTCTCATCACTGTCTTCCATTATGACTCTTTTGGTCAAATCTGTTGTGAAAATGCAGGTCAGTTTAAAAACACAACCTAAACATCGCAACAAACAAACTTCATTAAAAAGCAGGAAAGAAAACCAGACTCAGACGGGATCAGAAAGAGACTAGCGTTAACTAAATGTTTCTCTGGGGATTTAAGTAACTGTACTCAACCTCTGCCCCAGTGCAAACATGGCAGTTGACCGTCTTCGAAAGGTCCCTTCCCCCATCGTGGACTGCTAGCACTACTTTGCCTTTTTTAGAGAAACAAAAATAAAGCAGCAGCAATCAAATACGTCTAAAAACGAAGTCAACTTTTTCCTTTTTTTTTTGTTTGTTTTTTTTTCTTTTTGGTCTCTGAACTACTTCGTTTTTCTGTGTGTCTGCTTTTATCAAAATACGTTTCTCAAATGAATCCCTTAAAGAATATAAAATTTTTGCTTGAATCGCAGCCACATAATCATACTGTTTTCTGACTCACATTAAAAACACCAGCATAAAGCGCTGTCTGAAACGGAAATCTTCAGTTCACTATGAATGCTGCAACCTTTCTGTCAAGTTAGAACCTAAGTTCCAGTTACACAGTTCTTGTTACATCTAGAGGGTTTACAAAGTATATATTTGTTGTAACCTCTTCTAGCAATTCATCTGAGAATACACATCTAGCGGAGTCAACTGTAACACAACAGATCTTGGGAATGGAGGTCATGCTTTGAGATAAAGTGCTATTCACTTTTGGACCATGCAAGAAGCTCTTTATTCCTGTTCTTATTGGCATCAGTTCCCCCTTACCAGAGCAAGAACAAAGCCAAGTGCTCGTGTGAGGTTTATGAATAAATCAGAGGTGAGCCACTTTAAGTGCTGCCCATGATTTCCTTGTTGACAGTGAGCACTTAAACAGGCTTCTATGACCAGCAACTCCTGGCAAACCTTAATGGCTCCTAATCTGTACCCTGCTTCATTTCAGGAAAGAAATGACCCACCCCAATTTTCCTCAAGTCTTCACCTTTGGGGCAACTACTGTCCCACCTTTTTAGAAATTCACGTTCAGGGACTGTCCCGTTTCAGTGCCAAGTTTTCACGTAACACACAACATAAAAATCACCATTTTCTTCCTAGAAAACAAATGACAGCTAATAAAATATTATTACGCTGTGCAGCCTAAGTAATTCCCAGACAAACCATTACACAATTCAGCGTTTGTTTAAATTGCATAGATTTTTAAATGAACCTAAAAGATTTCTAATATATTTGCCTTCGATTATTAAAATCATGTAAAAAATACGCTGAGAGCAGATTCAACCCGTCTGTACAGCTACAGCTTAAACCAGGAATGTTTATAAATCACTGCCATTGTATGTATATAAAAAATTCAAACAGCCTGAAAAAAAAAAAAATATTTTTAAATAACAGTAACGTTGAAAAACCAACCGGTATCAACCCATAAAGTCAGGGCTGGGCCAAACAGCTCTGGTCCAGAAACATTAACATCCAACTGTGGCAAGACGCTAGGTGTTTCGGTACGTACGTCTTTGATGCACAAAACCACGCAGAGACCTATGCTGCTCAACATTAAAGCAGCAGCCTGCGTGGAGAATACATTTCAACATGGAATGAAATCCTTCATTTTTAAGGTCTCTCTCTCCCCTCCCCCCCCCCCCCCCCCCCCCTTTTTTTGGACGTGTCACGATCTCCAGATGGCTGAATTGACTCCGTAGTAGCTGAGTTATTGTCAGGCTCCCAGTTCCTGCTATATTTAAATACTAACATTTTTTGACTCCATTGTCTCTTGGTGCCTTTCCACCCACTCGGGGGGGGGGGGGGGGGGGGGGGGCGGGGAAGAAAAGAAAATAAATAAAAATAGTTGTGACCGCACTGTTCTGCCCTGTGTTTTCAGCGAGCGCTCCCCGCCGGGCCGGGGCCGGGGCCGGGGCCGGGCCGGGACAGGGGCAGGGGCAGGGGCAGGGACCGGGGCCGGGACCGGGACCGGGCGGCGGCTGCCCGGCATCGCTGACCTGCCGCTGGCTGAACTGCGGCGGGTGCCTCGGCAGATGGCACTCGTCTTTGCGAGGGCCTGATCCAAACCCGGGGGGATCGATGAGGCGACGCTGGATTTGGGAAGAGGCCCTCGGTCAAAAGTGGGAAGTGCAGGAGCGCTGGGGAAACCACCCGCCAAGCAAGAGAGAAACCCACAGGCCGGACCGGCTGGGACTTAAAACTCCAGGGATGCTTTTCACTGCAGCTGAAACGCCTGTCCGAGTGCTCTGGCTGACCACCCAGTGATAAATCGTATTTTGCCTCCTTACAGCAATCGGTTGCTCCTGCTGGAAAAAGTCCCGAAGCAGAGAGCTGTGCCGCAGCGGGGTGGCTGGTGGTTGTTTGTGCCACGGGGTGACACTTCCCACCCCAGAGATGGCTGCACCGCAATGGCAAAGAAAGTGATTTTTTTTCTTTGGAGAGCAGTTCAGAAAACTCAAAGGAACTGAGGGATTGAGGGGTGACGTTTGCCATATAGCTAAATAATTTATTTCAGAAATGTTACGTTTTCTTTAATTTAAACCCTCGGTTCTGTAAACAAAATCAATAACCATATTTCAATATAAAAAAATATAAAAGGACCAGATTGAAACCCACAGGAATAAGTTCCTGGTTTAAGGAGCTACTTTTCACTCAGAACCTTATTTTCTGGAGTGGGGAAGGCATGTGAAATGTTAGGTATTAAACAAGGAGAAACTCTTATTTGAAGGTGGACAGCCACGGTTTCTCACACAGGAAAACCACCTGCATTTGAAACTGTTGTGTAACACTTGGCAAATCCAAGGATTTTTTTTCTGCCCCCATCTCTTCTTACAAAAGCTCTGGCTCTCAGAATACCAAAGAAGCAAAGAATCTTCCCCAACAAGTGAAGGGAAAGAAGAAAGTTATGTTTTGTTATTCTTCAAAAAGAGATTATTCTGATCTGTTACACTACCATCTTCTGGAACAAGTGTGGAAATAACTGGGATTACTCCAGGTTTCCATCAGTGCCCCAACCACTGGAGCACTACCAGTGACAGGTGCCTTGTCATCTCAGATTAGGTGAATTTATAAGGCAGCCTCGGTGTCAAAACAGGGAGGAGCAAGCCTTTAGCAGCTGCTGCTCCCAGACCCTCAGCTCTGCTATTACCTGGTAAAAGGAACAGAGTTGAGCCCCATCAGCCTCTCTGGAAAACCTCTTTCTTAAAGGCCCTCCGGTGCCTTCTGCACTAAGCACATCATCCTTAAAAATGGAAACGGTAGTGGAAAAAGAGGAGATGAAACCTTTACATTTGCTTTTAAAGGATTATTGTCAACCAGTAACTAAAGGCCTGATTCTTTTTCTACTAATATCAAACCGTGTACCTTGCCAGTTTTACACTCATATTACTCGTCCGCTTTCATAGTTATTGTTAACAGTTTGGGGAAAACGAGAAAAACCCGGTTCTTTCGGGTTCACATGCCCTAGGCTCACATCAACACAGGCATTTTGTACAGACATCTTTGTTTCAGAAGCAAACTGTTTGTCTAGTTAAATACAGTTTTAGAGGTACATCTAGTGCATGCATCACTTCATTCTGCAGGCACCCCTGCAGCCTATACGGTAAATGTTTGTTTTCAGAGTCACCATGGTCTATCATGTACATACAGCCTTTAGTTTGTGAACTATTGACCTGAAGGACTACAACACCTTCTTAGGAGCTAGTACAGCCTATCAGATCACTGTGAGTGCTAGAAGTCTGCTAGATTTGTCTGTAAAGAGATGCCAGTTTCTGGCTGTCTTTAAAATTGTTCTCAAAAGTACCAAAAGTAAATAAATAAAAAAAATATAATTTGGACAAATTACCTTCTAAATCTCTCCCTTCACCCCCTTTTTTTTTTATTTGAAAGCTGATTCTGAATAACATGAACATATAAAAGAGCATCTTAATACGGCAAACTTTTATTTTGATCATATAACATGGTTAAACCATCCCTCAGAATACTTTGTTTAAGCGGAAAAAGTCATTTCTCAACAAGACTGTTATATTTCAGTTTGGTACAAACTTTTCTGCCTTAGTTTGGAACTTAGCAAAAGCTGCAGTAATGATGAAGATACTGACATAAAAGTACTATAGAATGACTATTAAAAAGGAATAAAGTAATACGTATTAAAGACTAAACTTGCTACCCTAATTTATGCAAAACAAGTTTATCTCTACAGGTTTGCTGAATCCCACTATGAATAAATGTGTTTATTTCCCTTTCCAAAACAACAAATCTCAACAACAGCCAAACAGAACCTACTATGATTGTTTTACCTACTAGATAAAAGCAACCGATATGTGTCTTAGTTGCATCTATCTGTGCATTTGTTCACATAAGCATACTCCACATTACATGTTATTCTGTAAAATCTTGAATCCCAGTATCTCAATATACTGGGTTTCTGTCCATTCAGTAAGAATGCAGACATCACATAAGTTGTTATTAACCCATGTGTTATCCAGCTCTACAGTGGCTGGAACTCTGCCAGAGGCAACACATGGTGCTTGGTTAACAATATTTAAAATATAAATGAATTTATTTTTTAAATTAACACATTTTTCTTATGGAAATACACTAATAAGCTGTTCCCAGAATGAAAGAATATCCCCTAAGCATGTTCCTTTAAAAGGAGCTTTAAAGAATTTTATAAAGTTAGCAGAAAAACATTCTCAAACCCCATAGAAGGTCTTTAACTTCGTCTTACAAGAGAGAATTTTTGTGACTTCATTCTTACCTAGCACTTTCTGCATTTACAGTTTTACATCATTTATCCATAAATAATCCGAATTTCTTGGAGGCATCTCTAAGTTATTAAGTATTATCAGATCAAGTCCAGTACTGAACTAACAAGCATTTACAAATAAATGTTCTGCAAACAAACAAAAAAAAAATCCCCCAAAGAAGCTAATATTAAGTCTAACTACCAACAGTTTTCCACAGTAGCCCTAAATCGGTAATTATGTTGACCTGGAAAAAAAGGAGAGCCTATTTAATATGCATACATACAAATATTATTCACACTGCATTTGATTTACATACGTACAAAAGAACCACTTCCCACTTTCAGAAGTGGCTCAACACTTATGGTATTTTAACTGCCCTAATTACTGTTGAGAGAACATAATTAGAAGCACTGATCACATTGTCAACAGCTAACCAGTTGCAGCCCTGTCTGGGGGCCTGATCCTGCTCCGATTGAAGTCAGTGGGGACTTGTACTGATTGCAGGAGGAGGCCGGGGCCCTTCTTGCCACCTGAATCTACCGGAATCCAAACGTGTTAAACAACCTGAGTACGCTGACGCAGTCATGCCGAAAACCCCGCTCCTTATGTGCACGTATCAATTTCTATTTCGGTAAGCTTTCTCTATTTTCAAAGCTGAACGAAGAGAGTAGTTTTTTCCCCAGCAAGGCTTCTATACCACTTAAACACTTAGCACTGAGTCAGAATTCATAACTTTTTCCAAAAGAGAAATAGTTTAACAATTAAAACAGATATTGACTAAACCTCGCTTCCCTGAATAACAAACTTTATTAGATTACTATGCGTTGATGCATGATTTCCATTGGCAACTTTTAAAACAGCTCCTTTCCTCCCTGCCAGCCCCCTCCTTCTTCTTTCTTTCCCCCAAGCAAAGTGCTGGGAATCCTTGATACCCAATAGTCAATATTGGTTTGCCTGTCATGTTCCTGGAGCTCCCCTCCATACAAACCTGTGTTTCTCATCCTTTCACTGCACTACTCTCATACATATTACTTCACATGATGATGGAAACTCGGGGCATCTTAGCAAGTTGCTGAAATCTGAGCTTCTGCTTGTTTTCTCAAGTCTTGGACAAACATAACTTTAGGGAGAGCTGAACATAGGCATAAAGAAAGAGGAGCCTGCATTTTCATCTTCCTTTCATCTCAGTCATTCAGTCAACCATTCAGTGCCCTATTCAACAGAGCTTTTCATTATGCAAAAAAATGCTAATCCTTTTCCGATGCTTTCACACTTGTATAAACCCCCATTCCTTCGACTGAAAAGCAATTATATCAGTTTACCTTTCTGTCAAAAACAGGATTAATATTCCAATACCAGAATCTCCTTTATTTTCCTATCTTTCGCTTTAGGAAACTAGAGATTATTAGTGGAGGTATTCCTTAGAGCAAGAATACGTTATTTTAAATATGATTATTTTAGCCAAAGCAAGAGGGGGAGGGGGAGGGAGAGAAAAAAAAAACTTCAGTTGCTGCGGAAACTCTTTTCAGTGACAGAACTGACCTTCCCTTTGCAGAGGCCTGAATAGAATGAGCCTCACTCTGGTCTATTAATCAGAAACAAATTATGAAAGAATGTGGCTGGACTGGTTGACACTATCCTGTCTTGGAGACTCAGTAACAGCCTAGTAACAATGTCCTCTTCATGGGTAATGAACAGCCATGACAAATGGGGCAGAGAAACTATTTATTTGCATATGCAAATTCTCACACAAGGGAAACATGTACAAACAAGTGTCATTGTAAGGTGGATTAGGCAAACAACGCTTTCTTTTTAGGACATTCTGCAGCCCAGAACATTAGTCAGCACAATTAAACCAGTCTCCATGGAGACTAATGAAATTTCACCATGGTATGAGTTAAATTAGATAGCTAGTTATGTGTTTTCACAATCCAACTTGAAATCCATTATTGTTTCAGAACAATACAGCAATTGTGCCTGGCTGATCTTTGCCAGCTCAACAAGCTCCTAAGTTGACAATTTGCATATGTTAATATAATTAAGCACTAATTACATGAAACTTGTACATATTCACATGCACTTTCCCTGGGCGCTTCTCAGTTTGAACCTTGGCCAAGTCTTTAACCCTTTGAATGAATTTGGAGCAGCAAAGCTCTGCCTTCTGGGTACAGCCCCGAGGCAGATGCAGAAAAGCTCTTCATTTATAAACACAAAGCTTAACCTGGCTTCTCATATTTCTATCAACAAGGCTAGAAAACATTTTTGTACGTGTTGGGGTAGGATAAAGGGCGGGAGGCGGGGAGGGGGCCTGGATTGGAAGTTCTTTAGAGACCCAGCTCTGGTACCCTTTTTGCATATGAAAACGCAATATTTACCCTCATAACTGGTTATGAGCACACGTATTGCCATTGTCACAGGTTCTTCCAGAACCGAATTGTCAAAAACTGGTCTGGGTTTTATGTCAGGGCTCTCAGAGCTACAAAAATGGGAATGAGAAAAGGGAAAAAGAGCAAGCAGTAACTAATGAGCTTTACATAAATATATGCAGAGGCAATTAAGCAGTGTTAATTACTATGACAGCAGTTAATTGAATATAATTAGATATTTTAAGCTACTGACTAAGGCATAGTTAAGATTAATTTTATTGAGATTAATTGTAAATAAGAATAGATTAACTCTGTGTTTTGACAGGCATAAAAAGTAGTTCTGCAAATTAACTAGGAGAGCAGAAACTAGCACAAAAATCATATATTATTTTAATGTCACACCTCAGAATCATCTGCTCAATAAACATGACTTTCAAACCCAAACAGACAGGAATCTTGAAGAAAAACAAACAGCTTGCAGAGATTAAAGAGCCTTTTGTCCTTTTTCATGTGCATTTCTTTAGCAGACTAAATTAAGCGAGTCTGGTGTACGTTTTTAGGAAGGAACATTTCACACTGAATGGAAAAAAATGTTCTATCACATATGAAATTCATGCAGCTGTGCGGAAACTTGGTCCAGATGGTCTAAGACTATAAAACAACACTAAATGATAGACAGTAGGGCCTTCCCAAGATTATGTGATAAAGCCACAACCTCATATTTTGACCTAAATTTTCTGTCATGTATTGTTTCCTTCCAGATCAGATAGCTCCATTTTAATTTTTAACTGATCCTGAATATTCAATGGAAACTCTTAATAAACATTGCTGGTAATCATCTAAACAGAAATCATAAAATATTTACAAAATGCCCCTTACTTTCATTAAAACAATGCTGAATCCGAAGTGCAGAAAACAGTGCCCTGGCTCTCCCCACAATACTGAACTGTTCACACCACTTAGGTTAAATAGGTAAAAATGCCTGGTTTTAAATATGCTTCAAGAAAACCCAAAACACATCCTACCAGCAGATTAATTCATGCATGCTGTTAAGAAAATTAACAACAAGGCTGAAGAATGCTGAACAAATCACTAATAAGAAAGGAGCTTCAATTGATTTTGAAATAAATCAATAGGTGATTAACACAATATTTTTAAAAGCAGTAGAATGTATATATATTATATAAACATATATATTATATTTTCAATACCTTTTAGCTCTTAATCGAACAAGGGCTTTACAACAGTGAGCTTGTCCCTATATTGACTATCAACTTCTTTGGAATGCCTTTAGTCTTTTATAACGAAAATCCAAAAACGGTCTGTGAAACAAGGCTACGACAAGCCATTCTGCAGGTGAAAGATTTTAAATCATCCAGCCTCTTCTAATAGACTTGAGACTTATTGAGGTAGAAACCATAAAAAAATGAAGAAGGGAAATTTAATCCCTGAATATTGATTTGGCACATTAATATCATATAGGCAGAGGGCAATTTGGCTTCATGGAAATGACACATTGTCGACCCTTGGTGAAGTCAGAGCCATCTAACTGCTGAACATGTCTGAATCTCAAGAGTTATTAAGGGCTTCCTTCTTGCCCTTTATGACTTTTCTTCAGCCTACCAATGCAATCTTAAATGTATTATCTTTAAGAAATAATTGTAAAACCTCAGGGGTTTTCCAGTTAATGGAAGGGAGGCTAAACCACATCAGATTCTGAATGCAACATTAAACCCTTGCAATCAACAAAACCACCTCATTCTCATCCATCCAGTGCAGGATCTAATATTGTTATTAGAGATAATCAAATTTCATTGTGTAAATTTAGGCTCATGGTCAGAATGGAAGCAGTAATTCTGCAATATTAAACAGTGATTTTTTCTCGGCCCCCTTTATATGTTCTTTGCTGGTGCACCATCTTCACAAATAAACCTGAACTATTCAAAAATCGAGGAACAAAACCGTCTGCCTATTCTGAAAGATGCATGCAATGCCATTTATCATCTCCTCAGCTTTCCTTTATTTTAACTTGATCTAGCGGATAAGTTTCATTTTAGAGAATAATAAAGCAGTGTCACTGCATAAACCAAACAGCAGGTACTATTACTGTGACTTACACAGATGGTTTACCTGACCTTTCTTTGTTCCTTGGGTAGGTTTCACTCTTGCAGATTTACGACTTTTCCCTCTATATTTCATTGACCCTCTATGTTCATTATCATAAAAATGAAAACTATTGAATACATGTTTATGTTTGACGAAGTCCAAAAAACCACAACTAAAGGCTAAAGAGATGCTACAATGCACCGTGTGGATCTCTATATTGTACACTATAAATATTCAAGCACAGATAGCACGAATAACTGAATAATCCTGGGTGAGCCCCAGCTCTGAGCCAGGTGCAAGAGGTTAAAACAGCTGGCTAGCATCTTTTATTTTGTGTGCCTTCCTACCAGGCCTGAAACCACAAACCCTGAAAACTAGCAGATATTCCCTCAAGGTTGATTGTCTAATTTTTTTTCATTTCAACCAGTTTAGTAGGATCCCCCAGTCCGAGAAAAGATAGAAACTCCTTAACATACAGGCAGTTGAATAGGAAGTGGAGCAACGATGATTAAGGCTCTTCCCCCCCCAACCCTACACACACCCCAACCCTTCAAACCCCCCGTTTATTTCCACAATCTTCTTTGTGCACCTTCCCATCCGAGTGTTTTGTATTCCTATTTCAAAGAAAAGCACTCCGGATCGTTCTGTCAGTTTTTGCCAGTAAATATAAAGTAAAACAAGTGTTGATGGCACTGAGAGTGTTACATACCCAGGCTGTGTTTTTGCATTGCTCTCAATGGAAGCGATCGATGCCCATGTCACAGTCGCGTCCCAATCGCAGCCAAGTCTCTGCCTCAATCTAACCAACAACAGGCAGGGCTGCAAAGGCTTCTCACTACCTCTTCCATCCATCCACCACCAAACTAAAATATAACGCTACATATGATCTTTTTAAACACTCCACCACCGCTCCTAAGGATCGAGCCACTGCAAATCCAGGGGAAACACAATTGGAAAAAAAAAAAAAAATCAAAAAAAAGCAACCTCACAGCAAACCACCCCAAAAGCACCCGAGCCCTCTCTTTCCACTCTTTTTCTCGCTCTCCTCCTGCCAACTATATAATCCTTGATTAAAAACGGAACAAGGCTAACAAAAAGAAAATTTAAAAAAAAAAAAAAAAAAAGAGGAGGACGGAATGGAGCCGAGGAAATGCAACTGTCAGAAAACGGGATGGTGAGACTTCCTGAGTGAACCTGCCTGTGTCTGGCTTAATGTAAATCCACCATCTTCAGCCTGGCAAGTTGTCTTTTGGTTGGGCTTTTTTTTTTTTTTTTTTTTTTTTTTTTTTGATGGGGAGGGGGGTGTTATGTTTGCGATCTCTGCCTTGGTACCTAAGGAGGAAGAGGAGGAGGAGGGTGTGTTATTGAATGGTGGCTAAAGCTCCTCGGGACGGCGCTGAGGTGAAACAGGCTGAACCCGACTGATGTGCCTCCTCTCTCGGTTGGACCCAGTGCCCTAAGCAGCCGAGGAGAGACCCCCGGCCGCCCGGCTCGCAGGTAACAAAAGAAATACCAACCCGTGCATTTTCTGCTGCCGCTGCTGGGGAGGCTGGAGGGGGGGGGCTGTGGGGGGGGGGGGGGGAAGAAGGTACAGGAGGGGAGGAGTGGAGGGGAAACGCCGTAAGTTGGCATCGGATGGGGGAAAGTTTATTAGCATTTTTGTAGGAAATTTCATGTAAGGCAAGCGGGGGAAGCAGGGACGCGTCTGCCATTAGCCGCCGTGATGGGAAGGGATGCACTTGATTCTGGCACGAGCAGTTAGACAGAGCAGGAACCGAACTGCCTTCTCGCTGTTCATGAGCTTTTTTTTTTCCCCCCGGTTAGCTGTTCTTTTTTTGTGTTTGCTTTTTTTTTTTTTTTTTTTTTTAAAAAAAAACACACAACGCCTTAGTCCTCGGTTTAAAAAAAAAAAAAAAGAATTAGACTCCTGTCCCGCAAAACAACCGATCCCCCTCCCCTTTCAAAAATCTCAGAAAGGCTGCGCTGAAAACAGCCCCCGACCCTGCCAGCGAGGAGGGCAGGCACGGCACAGCACGGCACGGCACGGCCCGGCACGGCACGGCGGGGATGCGGGGGGCTCCGCCGCGCCCGGCCGGCAGCCGCCCGCGGGCAGCGGCAGCCGCTCATCCCCGCCGGCGGGCCGCGCCGCGCCGGGCCGGGCCGCCTCCCGCGCCGCCCGGCGAAACTGACAGAGAGGCAGGGAGCGCTCCTAACGGGCTCCGCTTCGTCCTGCTGCCAGAGACGGCAGCCAGCGGCGCGATCCCCCCCCCCCACACACACATACATACACACACACATACACCCGCACGGCCACCCCTGCCTCTGCTCCTGAGAAACCTACCTGCAAAATAAAAGGGGGGGTGGGAAGGGGGGGAGAGGGAAAAAAGCACCCCGCACCTTCTCCTGTACACTCGCACGCAATCAGGGTCCCCATCGCCCTGCTGGCATCCCCCCCTCCCCGCCCGAAAGCGAAAGTTTGGAGGCCGAGGAGGGGCGGGGGGGGGGGGTGGAGATGGGGAGGAAAGGGAAGGAGGGTGGGAGAGCGGAATGCGCCTTCAAAAAGCACCTCAAAGTTTTGGGGGGACCGAGCTGCGAAACAAGAGTGCGAGCTCTGAAGGGGCTGGCAAGCCATGACTTCTGACAGCCGTAACGTCTTTCCTAATCTGTCAGTATTCCCCCCCTCCCCGAGCTCCCTGAAAAAAAAAAAAAAAAAAGGAGCGAAATAAAAAGTGGGGGCACCCCCCGAACCTCTTCTGCAAACCGAGCAGGGTCCTCCACTTACTCCGAAAGTTACAGCCCGAAAGAGAAAAAAATCCAAACCCACAGCCCAAACCAAAACAAACAACAAAAAATAATACACAAACAAAACGTAACCCCCGGAATAAAAGAGAAAGGGAGAGAGCGAAAGAAAGAAGGGAGCGAGAGAAAGCAGCCCCTCCTTCCGAAATGAGAGCAAATACTGTACCTAAAAATGGGGAAACAGGCAGAAAAAGGGGGGAGAGAGAGAGGGGAGAGATACATGGGATCTGGGGATGTGAGTGTGTGTGTGTATGTGAGCGAGAGAGAAAGAGGCACAGAGAGAGGGAGAGAGAGAGAGCGAGCGAGAGCGAAATATCAAAGATTGTGCAAGAATCAGCCTGGAAAGATAATCGATACTCGACCTAAATTTAACACAAACTACTCAATAAAAGTTAAAGAAAAAACTTACTTTCCATTTCCCCTCGCAGTTCCTACTGGATCTTCGCCTCTTTTTTTTGTTTTGCTTTATTTACTTAACAGCTGATCACATCCAAGTAAACGAGAGAAGGTTCATTAAAAAATAATAAAAAAAAATAATCCTCCAACTTTATTGGGTGAAAATAAAAATGATTGAGCAAGAAGTGGGGGGCATGGAGCGGTCCTTTGGGGTCCGGGAGTTGTTAAAGCATGTGCCGACCGCGGTCCTCGCTGTTTGGTTGTGAAGGGGTTGGGAAAAGGAGGAAAGGAAATGAAAATCCGATATGTCTTTATTCTGCTAATTATTATCGTTTTAGCCCTGTTTAAAAAAATGGCTGATTAAGTTGAGTGCGCATGTCTTTGTGTGTCTATTCCCGATATGCACTCTGGGAATGAGAGAGAGAGAGAGAGAGGAGAGAGAGAGGAGAGAGAGCGAGAGAGAGGGAGAGAGAGGGAGAGGGAGAGGAGAGGGAAGAGGAGAGGGAGAGGGAGAGGTGTAATTAGTGAGGTGATCAACATTCTCCGGGCTGCAAATGACGCGCAGCCCCGGAGCCGGGGAAGCCGGAGCTGCCGCGGCTGCCGGGGGCTCGCCGGGGCTGCGGGAGCCACAGAGCCAGCCCAGAGAAGAAGGGGCAGCAGAAAGGAGCTCATGGATACAAACACAAGTCTGCAAACTTCATTAGTAACACAGACACACACGCACAGGCACACAAAGTAGATGGCTAGGGAAAATTAAAAAAAAAAAAAAAAAGAAAGAAAAAAAAAAGGGGGGGCGGGGGAGCCGACAGACTCGCTCTTTTAACTGTTCGGGAACTTAAAAGAAACTGGTCCAAATTAATTTTTCCATCAGGGAGATATTTCTTTCTGTCTTTCTGTCTTTCTTTCCCTTCTCTTTTCTCTCTCTTAATGGGGATTTAATGAAAAATATATGTTTGCTATGGGATAATAAACGTACGACACCTCTGTAAAAGGAAAGATATTATATCCAAGATAGGGAATATCTGCCCATACAGAGATAAAGAAGGATTTATTTACACACGCACACATGCGCGCACTCACATCCTATGTCGTATTTACACGTATGCACATATACTCCACATACACACAGTCACGCAAAACAACACACTTGATTGGTGGCCGCCATGTAATTGCTCGGAGAATCAACAAAGTAAAAAGCAAAGCCTCCCAGAACCTACAATATAAATTGTAAACAGCCTTATCAAAATGAAGTAAATATCAGGCCAGGGAAAGAGTCTCTTTGCATACAATACAGGTTTCATGCATATACATGCATCGTCTTCCACTTTCTCTGCAAGTATTGATATTTTATTAATATTTTATCTGCTATATTTTAGCAGACACATTTCATTCTTGGAGAGGGGGAATTATTAAGATGAGAACTAGGGTAAAATGTACAGATGTCATTATGAATCGGAATCTTCTACAAATATTTTTCTGTGTGGGATTTAAGAAGATTGCTTTCTCATTTGAAAATCTAATTATCTTAACCTAATACTGCAGATGTGAATATGACTGACACTTTCATTAAAAGATAATTAACTAAAACTAGGAATAGACATACTTTAAAATACCCCTACTGAAGATAAAAACATGACTATTCAAAGAGCATCCGAATACACCGCAGGAACACGTGCAGATTTTTGATAATGCTATTCCAGAAATGGGTATACCAGAAATGGTCACTAAGTCGCAGTTACACGCAAGAGATATTTACACTACCGAGGACCTCGCGCAGGTGAACCATAACCTTAGAGCTGACATGCCTTTGAAGTTCGTGATTCCTGCGATACATGTCGAAACCTTGTCTTAGGCCTTAAACACCGAAAACCAGCAGGAAGGTTTTATCACAACCTTCCATTAAAAGCGCACATGCACAACTGCAATAAAGCAGCAAAAACCTGGATGGCAGAAATACGCACCTCTCTGGGCCCTAAACCTTCTACTCCAGGAGAACATTTTGCGAGCAGTGGAACTAACGCTAATAGGAAAATCCCCACCTGATGATGAATTAAGGCTGCCCTTAAGGAAGCACAGGCCAGTGTCAGGGAACCGAGTTTGCTAAAAGCAGATGTTTAAGGTCAGAGTGAAGGTTCTGATAGTTTTGAAGGGGTAGGGGAAAAAAAAAAAAAAAAAAAAAAGGTCTTCGGAAAGGGGAGGGAAAAAAAGACAAATAAAAGAATCTCCAACCTGAAAGTATAGCTGTTCCAAAAATCGGAGCTTGCCAATAAAGCGGAGAGCATAGAAGGAGCCCTACCCCAATCCAGAGAAACCTTACTCCAAACTTCAGGAAAAACTCAAAGACTCGAACTTAAGGAAAAGTCAGGGGCACTCGAGGGTTGGAGAGAGCAACTTTATTCCTTTTTCAAACCTCACCTAAGCGTTACACCAGCTCATCAAAGAAAAAAAATGTGAGCATATATGCAGATTTCCAGAGGCACTGCTCCCTGTGAATGAAGGTAATAAGGAATCCAGGGATATTCTGCATCGTTGTTTACAGGGTGGAAAAAAAATGCAAACAAAGAGTGAAAATGAAATCTCTGAAACCCGTTTACAGTTATCAGATTGAGGGGGTATGATGGAAAGAGGGCTTTTAGGCTTAAATTGTAGACGAAACGGGACTCTGAGATAGAAGGATGCATTGTCCATTCAAGTGCATGCCTGAAGGATGGTAACACATTTCCTAAGACTGAAGACAATTAAATACAATGTGATGAAGAAACACCTGAGAACAATAAATCTATTTCAAATTCAAGTGAAGAAACACGTATACTTAATGTCACAGAAGAATAAGAAAACGAGATAATTTAGTTTTAAAGTCGTCCCCCCGCACCTCCCCCACCACCTCCTTTATTCCTAGTGCTTTTTTCCTGGTGAAACATCAATATCATTAATGTCATTAATGTCAAAACACCAAGCGTCAGAACAGTCAAGTCATTCTTTTTTGGCTGTAGATTTTCCCCCCTTTCTCTCTTCTTGAAGGGGGATATAGGTTTATGGTGTTCTTGAGTTACAGCTAAAGGAACAAAGGGCGGGGGGGGGGGGGGATAGAGGCAGGAACTGCGAGAGGAGAGTCCACATTTTTCAGGGTTTCTTCTGCCACTGTTTACTGTCCTTCCTAACGTTTAAAATCTCCTCTCTCTCTCTCTCTGTCTTTTTTTCCTCTCTCCCTAAAAATAGTAGCTATCCGGGAGGGAGGGGGGTGTAGGCAAAGAAAAAGGCACTACGGGATGTTAACAGTTTAGAAGAAACCCGGGGATCGCCACGTAGCTAGGAAAAAATCGAAGAAGGTTAATTCCGGGAGGCAGCAGCAGCAGGTTTGTGGGATGTGATAAGAGCGGAGCGCGGCGCGGGCTGGGGGAGGCAGGCGAGGAGGACCCGGGGCCGGCGCGGCTGCGGCTGCGGCTGCGGTGCGGGCCGGGCCGGCGGGCGGCGGGCGGGCTCCCCGGCGGCGCGGCCCGGCCCGGCCCGGCCCGGCTCCCGCTCCCGCTCCCGCTCCCCTCTCTCCTCCCTCTCTCGCTCAGCTGATCGTCCCCGAAGACTCTCGCCTAACCTCTCAGCTCCTCTCCTCTGGTCTCGGCGGACCCCCCGCCCACCTCCTCCGAACTTCTCCTGTAGGCACCGTTACACATTTTGGGATTTTTTCGAGCCTCCTGTTGAAACCACAAAAAGCTCTGACAGTGACGTTACGTTTCAAAGAGAGGGAAGGAGGGGAGGGAGGGAAATTAGAAAAACCCCTCAGCCCTCTCTGTCCTTCCACCACGTCCAGCCTCAGCCCCAAGGAAAACTTATTGGCCTGGGCGAGACAGATCCGGTGGGGGCCAGAGCCCGAGACTGACCATTCTTTAACAGACAAAGAAATCCCAGCCCAAACCGGGCTCTGTTACACCGCGTCTCTCCGCCAAGCTCATTTCACTCCCTAAATCTGCGCTGCGGACACACAGGGGCACAAGGATCTGCATAATTACAGGCACAGCCGCTCCCCTTTTTAATAAACCGACATAATTCCCTAATAAACGTCCCCTCCCCCCACCTTCTCCTCTCCCCAGACCCCAACCCAAGGGAAAGGGGATCCGTGTCTTTTTACTGCGTTCCCTAAGTCTATAGATGAGCTCAGTTTGAAACGCGGTATTACAGATTTCAGTGTTACAGACCCTTTATCTGAGCTACAGACACTTTCAGATCCCCAGCCCCCACCTCCTCTCCTTTTTGTTGTCTCTTCTCCTCCCGGGGGCTATTTGACAAAGGCAGTGTGTTAACTAACATTTTTGTTTAACTCAGCAACTTCTTTTCAAAACATACTTAAACCTGATAGCAATCTCTTGTACTTTTTTTTTTTTTTTTTCCCGAGATGAAATTGACTCTGAATCCAAAGCGTTTGGCTATTATTAATTATTTTTTTCTTTGCAGGTATCGCGTATACAAATCTATTGTTAATTTACACCCCCCTCCTCCCCCCCATCAAACACATTCCAGTAGACACTAAAAAGGGCTGGGGGGGGGGGGGGTGGGGAGCAGAGAGGGAGGGAAGGGGGGGAGGAAGAGAAAACAAAAATCTCCGATCCGATTCCTGGAAAGTTTTGTTCTAAAAAGAAATAAACCAACAATAAGATACTGCATTTCAATTCTGCCCTCGCTGCCCCAGATGTGACATTCACCTCCTGAAAGTGCGTCTAACGAGCAGTGACCTAAGAGAAAAATCACAGCCGAATAGCATAGACATCTCGCTGAGATTTTGAGCAAAATAGTGCCGTTCCCGATTGGCTTTTTGTTGTTGTTGTTGTTGTTGTTGTTATTTTGGCTGGAGCCGCACAAAAACGCGCACACGGACGTTACTATAAATAAAAGCCTTCCAGGTCTAAGTCTGCTGCCGGCGTTTCCTCCGGAGCCTTAACAGCCCTTTTTTCAGCTCCTTTCTTGGGCAGATCGCGGGGATTAAATGCCCTGAACCTGAGCTCCTGGCCTTGGCTGGGAAGGGAAAGAAAAAGGGAGAGGGAGAGAGAGAAAGGAGAGGGTGAAGGAGCCAGGCGCCCTCTGGGCTTTTCAGAGGTCAGCGCTTTGACAGTGCTCTGACCTCCCTCCCCTCCCGGCAACCACCCCAGTGTTTATAAACAAAAACAGTCAGGACTAGCCCCAAACAATAGCAATTCACCAACTTCACAGGCACTTCACTAGCTCTTATGCAAATCAAGGAAAACGACCGCTTACCACCGCTCTCCCCCCCACCCCCCCAATCCCCTCCAGAAAGCCCAAGAGCATATTTCCAGCAGTGATATATCCAAGGGAAAAATTTTACATTCTATCCTGGAAAAAGGACAAAAAGGGATTTCAGAAATAAAACGGTTCTCGTAGAAAGACAGACAAAAAGGGAGGAAAAGCCAATAAACTACCGATCTTACTGCAGAAAGAGGAAAGTTATGAAATATTTATACCTAAATCCAACAATCCACACTGCCAATAAACAGAAATCTTGTTGTGTAGACAATATGCTAAACTACCTCTGCGACAAACAGCGATTATAAAGCAACCAGGAAAAGTTATTTTCGCCCAAGGAGCCAAGTTTTCAAAGAAAACGTGTGGATTTTACAGCTAAATAAAAGCCACCACCTCTGTGTTATCCGTAAAAACTACACATAAATTAAAAGCACCGTTAAAAGAAAAAACCTTCCAGCAAGCAAGCCGCACATCTGATCTGACTTACATAAAAGTATAATTAAAACCACCTTTAATTACGAAAAGCAGCAAGCGAAAACTAAATGAATCAATGCTTTCTCCTCAAAATGTTGTCCGCCAAGGTATAGAAATGATAGTTCTATAGTCCTGCATAAAGCGTAACTGAAACTCCACAGTTCAGGAATTGATTACGCGATAAGGAAAGAAAAAAAGAAAAAACGCAAAAGAAAAAAAGAAAAGATCCTAATGATTTTCAAACTTTTGTTTAAAATGATGAAGATCAGAAAAGGTTGGAGGAAAAGTTAAAGGAAATATACCTCAAGAGAAAAAGACCATCTCCTTTTCTTCTTTGTCTATCAGTCTCCAGTTAAAGCATATGGAAAATGTTTTCAAAATGCCTAGATTTGGCACATTGTCATTGCAAAGAGAGGAGCGCAGTGATGCTGTTATAGAAAATGGGAAATAAATTCAGGATTGGGTGCTGCCTCCTTCAATGCGGATTTATCTAAGTTTAATTTAATATTCCGCAATCACTGTATGATCGCATATAATTCACCAAGATTTTTAAGGGCTTTGCCTAAATATGTTGACCACAGGCACAAAGTAATTTAATCAGATTATTTCCTTCTTTTATTTGTGTTTATTTTTCTCATTAGAAAAACTTTAAATTGCAATTGTAAATAATAGAAACGATGGAATATTAGGTTTGAGGTGAACAAACACTCAGAGAAGGCATTAGCTTTATTAAAATCATTCTGAACGTAAAATCAAAAAGCACAAAATGGTTGTTTGTAAAACACTAAACCTTTAATCGATTTATTGGCATCCGATCGATTAGATAAACGGAAATCTATAGTAAACATAAAAGCATTAAAATATTTTTCTCTCATTTATAAACAAAACTTTTATTTTCAGTAGAAAAAAAATGATTATCAAACGACTAACAGGAAATTCTTCAGATATCAAATTACGATAATAAAATTATTTCCACATGGAAAGGGATAATGACAATGATGATAGTAATTATAATAATGAATAATTCAACAGCCCTTTGACATATATGGAAGAGCCTGGTTCAAAACAGCTTTTGAAGGGGGCTACTTTTAGGGGATTTTTTAAATAAAATTGAATTTTGAAGCTGAAATGCTTAGATCAAGTGACAGTTTAGGTGCAAGTGTGAAAGTTGCGTTAATTTTTTTCCTGCGGTTTTCAGACGGGAGCGTTCACTTTGACATCGCCCTTTAAATGAAGTTACCTCCTATTAGCAGAAAATAAGTATGTAAATGTATAAGCTACCCCTGAAATTGTTCGGGAAAAAATTGTGTCCTCACGCCAGGGCGATGGGCATGGGGACCCTTTGCCTCATAATTCAAAAGATTTGCCTAGCTCGCAGTGTATCTTCCAGATTATAGAAAAATTCTGCAAGCAATAATGTATTTGATCATTTAAGTGAGAGAACACAATTTATTTAGGGTGGAGGGTGGGGAACTGCAAGCCGGAGAAATGCAGCAATCAGGGCTTGTGGCATTCTGGCCTGCGCGAAGAGGAAGTGTTGCTGTACGGGTATTATGTTTATTTGATAAAGAAAATCAATGAAAGTGGCTGTAAAGTAGTTAGTGAGGCGTGTGTTTGGGACTCGGGTTGAATAGTGACTCCAGAGGGCTGGTCGATGAGCTCTAAGAGCTCTGGAAATCTGACCTAACCCTCAGAGTGAGCTCTCTCTCACTCAGTGCTGCACCTTCCCTAGGCTGGGAGACTTCAGTCCTTGTCTCCTCCCTCTGTCTCCTTCCTTCTCTCCCACATCCCTCCCTCTGTCCCTCCTTCCCTCTCTCCTTCTAGTTTTTCCGCTCCTGCCGTCCTTCTTCCCATCCGCTCCAACCATTCCCTCTCCCAGGTTTATTTGCTCTCCCTAATCTCTCCCATTCTTTCTCACTTTCATTCTCTTTTCCCATCTCTGCCGTAGCTGTTTCCTCCCTTTCCAGCTGATCCTCTAAGTTTTCCTGTACTCTTGGAGCCTTCCTCCGCCTCAAATTCTCTTCCTCTCCTCTCAGGTCCCTGTATTCCTAAGTTTTCTTCCAGCCTCTTTCCGATCTGTCTTCACCAGCCAAGTTTATCTCTTATTTTGGATTGGTTCCTCCGGACATGTGCTACATTAGTAATTATCTCTACTCGTTTCCCTTTCACACACCCATGCCGAAGAGATGAGCGCACCACTATCTTTCCTCAGTTGTGATATTTAAACATTGGCTAATCTTCAGTGGTGCTTTGTTTTAGACCTTCTGTAGCTATTTCCCCCTTTTCTCCCGCTAATTTATAACAGAAATGTTTCTCCTCCTCCTTTTCATTTCCTACTTTACAATTTCCTTTGGGGTTTCTAAATAGTAGTATGTCCTTTGCATTTCCCTATCCCCATGTCTTTCACTGTTTCTCTTCAGGTATTTTATTTACCCCGTTGCTAGAGGAATAGTTTTGTCCTTAACAAGTTTATCTCCCTGTCCTTTCAGCCCCAGCCTATAAAACAGAAAGAGGCAGGGAAAAAGAAAAAAAAAAAAAGAAAAGAAAAAAGTTGAGGTTGTGGGTCTTTTCTGCAAAGTAACTTGGTTTCAAACTTCGGTTTGGATTATGTGTCATTATCTATTTTCCCTTATCGCATCCCCCGTTGCCCTCCCCACCCCCACCCCCCTTCGCTAATAACATCTTTCGTGTGGTCAACGTTAAATATGGCAGATCTCTGAAAAACGCTTCCTCTCCAGCTCTCTGCTGGAATTCATTACTCGCCCCGCTCTTCCCACCGCGCGCGGCCCGGCGCGGCCCGGTGCGCGGAGCTCCGCGGGGCTCCCGCGCCGCCACCGCCTCTGCGGCCGCGGGGATGCGCAGCGGCCGCTTCCCGCTGCCGCCGCCGCCCCCCCCGCCCCTTTCCGCCCCTCCGCCCGCCCGCAGCCGCCGGGCAGCGCCCCCGAGCCGCGGAGCCAGCGCTACGGCAACCCCGGGGACCGCGCGGGGACCGGCGGCGGCCGCTGCGCTCCCGCGGGGCCCCGCCGCCCGGCGCGGGGAGCAGCGACCCCTCCGGCGGGGCGGCCCGGGGCGGGCAGCCCGCGAAAGGGCGGGGGGGCGAAGGAGGGAGGAAGCGGGGGGGGTGGGGTGGGTGGCCGTCCCCTCCGCGGGCCCGGCAGGTGCGAGGGCTCCGCACTGGGAGCGGCGCGAGCCGCGCAGCTCCGCGCTGGAGGGCGCAAACTCCCGGGATCCGGTCCTGCGCGCCCTCCGCGGGCGACGGCGGAGTGCCCTGCGCGGGGAGGAGGTTCGCTTTCCCAGCTGGTCTACCTGCCCTCGTTTGTCTAGGAGGCAGAAGGTGTGGTCCAGGGTCTGGTTCTTCTTACTCTCCCCCCCTCCTCCGTTTCCTCCCTTTCCTTCGTTTTTTTTTTTTTTTTTTTTTTTTTTTTCCTTTTTCCTCCTGGTGCCCTGACTGTCTGGAGCAGGATCTCGATGAGGGATCTCCCCCGGCGAAGTGACTCCCGTGCTACTGGCTGTGACACATGCTATGTGTGTCGCCTTTGTATGGTCCACGTTGGGCCACATGCACTTAGCCTGCAGTTTACTGCAGGATTTGCTTTTCATGTGTGTGGTGAGTGCTGGAATAAAAAAGCATTTCAGAGGGTACCGCTAGAGTTGGCATTTCAGGCCTGCCCTGGGCTTTAAATAAACCTTAACCCAAGGAAATGATCGTTCTGGGTTAAATGGCCCTACCCCATCCTTTGTTTCATTATTTGGGTTCCTCTGTTTCGTTCTTGTGACAATTCTTTCTACGAAGCCGGAGGAAGAAATCTAATTTATTAATTTCGTCCATGTTGACTGAGGCGCTTCCACTATTTTACATATGGCCTGGAGCTATGTTTAGATTCACTTTTTCTCTGTAGGTTCCACGCGTGAAGTGAACAGAATGGGCTCGATCCTGCCAGTCCCTTCTTAAGCGAGTAAATGTAGCTCTGGCCCATTGTCAGAAACTCTCGCTGCCATCAGGGCCTCCGTTTGGTGCGAAGTCTGATAAAATGGCTTTACCTGTTCCAGGCACCTACAAGGCTGCCCAAAACAGACGCTGTCACCCAGCTCATATAATTTCGGTTTGCTGAAAGCAAGTTCCATGTTTCTTGAACTAAGCCTCTAATACCTGTAACTTTCTGCTTTGCTTCAACATGCTTCAGGGAGGAGTGATAGCTCTCACTTTAAACATTTCGCCGTACCGACACAGGCGCGAATGGAAATGAATATTTGAGATTGTTTCAGACAAAATACAATCCACAAACAAGGCAAACAGTATCATCCAAAAGTCTTATTAACTAAAACCCGATGTAGAAGTGTACATTTTACAAATATTTGCCCAGAAACTTAGACTGTTAAATTCTGTCAATATCTCCATCACCTCTGAAATTATTGCTCACCTATATCCACAGTTGACCCCAAATTGTCAGAGAGAAAGGCTGCCAGTTGTAAATCCACACGAGGCTACAACAGGATTGCGATTTATTATAAAGCAGAAATGTTACTGAAGGGAAAATTGGTGCCTATTCCCAAGTCCACACCTGAAAGGAACACACTTTCCAGAAATAAAGATCTTAACAGAGAATTGTTTAACATTTCTTGTGAGATAGCATCATCATATTAGGTAGATTTTATTCATTCTGAATTAATTTAACCCACTATGAATGATTTTTAAAAATTGTGTTCGAAAATAAAAGGGACTACTGAAATTCAGTAACACCTTGAAAAAATTGAAATATATACTTGTGTTGCAGACTTTATGCGTGACAGTACATTTTAGCACAGTCAAGATATAGATATACTTTGAGATATAGATATACTTCTTTTTCCAAATGATCTAGCTTGGAATAATATCTTGCTTCCCTCTGAAATGATGTTAATGAGTGCAGAGGTGTTTTTCATATAATTTAAAAAAGGAAACGAAGGACTATTATAAAACTAAATTTAAGGTTATGTTTTAATACTCTGAAAGACAATATGGAATATATGTATTTGGGGGGAGATCTTGTATATGATGTGGAAAGAGCTTATTTTAAACAAGTGTGTACGTACATTCCTTCAGATGACAGTGTGCACGCTGTTGCTACAGTCATAGCATTTTTGATCTTTTTGTCTACTTGTTTTTAACAGAAAATGATTATAATGTAAGATATGCATAAACAAATCCAAAGAGCATCTGAAATTAATTCACAAAGATAAAATCAATTAAAAAAATCTAAAATTCTTTTGATTATGAATAAACCGTTTGTAAAATACCTAATTCTAAAAAGGTGATCACAGCATTTAAAATATTTGCTCCCAAAATAAACTTGTGAACCTGAAAAGATGCTAACCTGCGTACACAATGTGGACAACTTTCCCCTTTCAGTTCACTTCTGGGCGTCAGTAACAATAATGAACACAGGAAAAGTATTCCACTCTTTTATCTTTAAACTCCTTTAAAATTATATCTCACAGAGACATCCTTAGAAATTAGAAGTACCCTAGGAATGAGTTTTTGCCACTAAATAATTATTTTAAAAAGGAATACGTGCCACTTTCCTTTCTTTTTTTTTTTTTTTAGTAGGTAGTTGCATTGATTGATAAGGTAATCATCAGTAAAAGAAGGAAGTAAAAGCTAAAACTAAATAAGGCAACAAATATATATTTTTACATTTATGCTAAAACATTGGATTTTCTTTTAATAGGAAGTCTTCATAAATTGTTAAATTGCACCTGATCCAGTTAATAAAGTTAACTACCGGCAGGTAAAATGCTGTTTTCTGTGTAAGATTTATACTTTAACCCCACAGATGCTTCGTATCCCCGTTCCACGTTTCTTTTAACGTAACATTATTCAAACTTTTATTTTGGGACTATTGCAATAAGTAACGCGTGTGTGTGTGTATGCACAAACACACAGAAACGGCTGATCTGCCCCTTTTCCACACAAAAATGTTTGTGTACAGCTCTACATTAGATGCATACGAAGGTTTGCTTAGTTTTTGGTTTCTGCACAGTAATTAAGGTAACGGCATTCAGATATGGTTTAATGCTGGACTTTCAAAATTTAACATTAGAGTTCCTGGTTCATCTGCAACAGGATGGATACTGTGTTTATAGAGTTCATTCTTGACCTTACCTGAGTAAGTACTTTAAGTTAAAGTATGAGATGCACCTAGAGGGGTAATACATTGAGTTAATAGGAAGACAGTTAATAACCTTTTTTCATCCTCATGCACTATCAATCATGGCTGTCACCAGTCTGCTGAATCAAAGCAAAAGTGTTCTTCACAGATGACTGATTAGAAACGCAAAATCACAAGATCCATCTTCAATGGTCACTTTTATTATAGTCATTTTAAACTGACAGCAACCTGCTCAGTTATCAGCAGACTGGGCATCACAAAATAGTGTCACTCAGTGCAGCTAAGCATGAGAAGATGTTGGCTGGATTATACTTAAAAATAATTAGGCCCAAAGCCTTTTGTGGAAGCAAGAAAAAGGATTTCTTGGTTCCAGCCCCATCTTTTCGACACCAGCAGTAGCCTATGTTTTTTACAGTGGGTTACTATTGGAAAATATTTTCATTCTTCCACTTCTACTAGATTAAATCGGTTTTAGGGTGGCCCTTGGATACTTTTAAAAAACAATATCTTTGCTGGTAATGCAGCCAGTCAGTTTTGACAGAACCGCTCTTAAGCACGGGCTTAACATTACATACTGTTATTTGTTAGTGCAGTGATGAACCGCCGGTTTTCCAGCCTTTTGAGGAATATTGCAAAAGCTAATTACCTTGTTAACTAGATTTGTTCAATAACATTGTCTCCTGTTCAATAAACTGTTGAACAGTTCAACAGTTTAAGGTTATTTATAAACTAAATAGGCTTCAGCAAATTTAAAATCAAAATGGTATAGGCGAGAGGGTAGAGGGAAAGAGAGGGAGAGAGGGAACGCTGACACTGCAAGGTGTGCTCTGTTCTACTGTGTTTCCAAAATGCAATGAAATCTAATATAAGCAAAGGTATTCTGTAACATTGAAAAATGAAAGGTTTTTTTTTGTTGAAATATGGTAATACGGAATTTACATTGTGGCTTACAGTCTTTAAGCTTTGTACATGCTAAGATAAATTGCATAAATTGTTATTGACTCCAAAGAGTGTTTTTTTTCTGAGTGAAAACTGTAGGATTGGTTCCTTAATGTAAATAAAAGCCTTTCATTCTACTTAACGCTGCTTAACATGGGTATGAAATAATACATTCTGATTTAGAATTTTGATTCAAGGACTGATGGAATGAGAAGACAGTCAAGACTAATGTTTAATTAGCAGAAGCTAAATAAGCCTCCCACAAAACTCTTCAAAATCTTTTCCCCCTTTTAAAATTTAAATTCCAGTTCTCTGTGAACATAAAATAAGATATTACACTAGCTGAGCGTCATTTAGAATTATCTTTAGAATTCCACTGAAATGATGCATCTGTTTTGCCACTTAACTTTAAACCCCAAAAGGTAGTCTTATTAGTAAGCCTGATTGTGGGGCTGTGATCCTTTAATATGGCTCAAAGGACTTTAAGCAGCGTATATCTAAAACTTTCCTTTAAAACAACCTTGCTAACTACAAGTGACTTCAGTGGGGCCTGATGAAGTGGGGTGTACACAAACATGCAAACAACTCATGAGACACACACACACACAAAAAGCTTGCTATATCTGTGTTTTTAAAACTATACAGCATGAATTGGCACACAACCACTGGTTACTGGGTAGTTATGCTGACATATTTATTCCAACCAGTCATGCCAGACAATATCTTTAATTAAAGTGTAGTTAATAGTTTAAGTATTTCCATGTACTGCATAAACACCTATGAGACTGAAAAAGGAAAGCGGGAAGCAAAGTAGGCAGTTTAATGTCCGTTGAGATTCACGTGCTCTATAAAGAGTTTGATTCTTCTTTCCCAGTTATATGCTTATCTTAAGGATATAATTAGCATTTGGTAATATGGTCCCATGTAGAGACTCCATGTTTGTTACAGTGTTTTAACGTGCATCTCTATTTTCCTGATGAAAAATTGATACACTAATGCTGACTGACATCTGTCTAAAAATCAAAGAGGCTAACTATGTCTGATTTAAATTTATGAGCATTAGTCAAAAGCTAATCAAAGCGGAGAAACTAACAATGTCTACTGATAAATAACAATCATATTTTAATAATGATGCTTTTTGGGGGAAGACAATGTTATTTAATTATTTTTTTTCTATTAGGTATTTTTAATAGTATATTCTCAACATAAATAGCTAAGGAAACTTGACTGTAAATTATTCATGTGCACCTTTGTGTTGTAGCGAGGACCTGTATTAAGAAATCCTGAGATCTGAAAGTATAAATAGTGCATTAAAGAAACAAAATACCACATTGTTTGGGCTACAAATACTTTCAAGTAGAAAAGTTGTCTTTTCTCTTAATATTAAATAGTACAAGTCTACTTCCTAGCGTTTTTCTCAAGCCCAGTTACCGTTTAAGACAGTATGGAAAAGGTTACCAGGATAGCTTAACTAAAGCATATGTATCTCTAATAATGAGCATAAATAGGTGAGCAGTGGTCAGAAATTTTGTGGGTTTTTTTCCTTTCACAATGGAGCAGACACAGGTAATAATCATCAATGTATTTTAATTCCTTAAGAAAACAGCTGCATCAACTTGCCTGTAAACTTGTAGAATGCGTATGTGTTTTACTGTATATGCTGTGTCTGCCTGAAAATGCTATATTGCTCATTGTGTGCTTATTTACTATAATCCCTATGCTTGCTTATTACTACATATTAGTATATAACACAGATATAGCTTTAAAAGACTAGGATTTTAGAATAAACTTGGAATTAACTGTTTTTCCGACTGCAATTCTATCAATACCTATAGACATGACTGAAGTAAGTAATAACATACTATGGATTCATACCATCTTTTCAGAGGAAATGTTACAGTAGAACTATTATTATGTGTTAAGTACTGCATGCATATAAATATTTTGTATGATTTCCCAGAGATAGTTTACATAATAAATAAGTAAAGAATTTGCATCTACTTTAGTAAATTACTAATGTAGTTGGAATTAGGGACATACACAGAAGACCAGCAGCTGAAGGACAACATAACTTTTTTTTTTTTTTATAGGCAGATCATGCCCAAGTAAATAGACTGAAAAGTCTTAGAAGATTCTTTTTCCAAGTGCACTTATCCTAAACATATTTAGACCCATGGAAAATAGCCCTCAAGTCCTTCAACAGCAAACACAGAGCAGCAGATACAACACTAGAATTCCCATACCACACCTGCCTTTTTGCTGCCCTGAATATGCAGCTATTTCTGTCCTCACTGCACCTCACTTTTTTTTTTTTTTTCCTTTGGTTTTCTGAAATGTTGCTTGTAGAAGCTTAGAGAAGGGAAAAGGCTTTGTCTTTGAGCGGCAGGTTGCGATAAATGTGTGTATGTGAGTGAGAGTGAGAGTGTGTGTGTGCATACGAAGATGTATTAGGAAGGCTAGACTGGTCATCTTTCAGCATCTCTCTCCTACCTGGGTTCAGAAACCTCAGCTACCACTCACTGAGCTTTAAAGGGAAAAGAGCAGGGAGCAGAAGTCATGCAAAATGCATTTTATATTCAAATTACCAACATTTACAATAAAGCCTATTGCCTGATATCAATATTCCCAGTGGCTAACTAGTTACATAATTTTTACCTTCCCTCAAAAGCCATTCATCCCAGATGACTGCTCATCAGGACTTAAAAAAGGTTTCTGCATTTTTCCTTTTGGATTTTCTAAAATATCGATCGTGTATTATAAAACAAGGATTTCTGTTTTGTTGTCTTTTTTTTTTTTTTTTTGGCTTATACTCCCAGACCTTTTTTTTTTTTTTTTTTTTTTGCCTCCTGCAAAAGATAATAGCCATGAATCTTTGCAGGTTGTCTATGCATTTTTGCTTATAAGAGCAACACGTTATAGGAAAGCTGTAACCATTTCTTTGCCAAATACAGCAGAACCAAGAATTTTTTCTTCCAAAAATTAGGATCGACACCTACTTTTATCCTGCTGCCGAAGGATACACATGGAAATTGTAGTATAAACATCATGTGTATGCTAAATACACTAAAACATGTGAGTCTAATACAGATTTAAAACAACAAAAGAGCTATCTTATTTCCCAAGTAACAGATTCAGGGATAAGCACATGTACTTTGCTGTTCTTCTGTCTTTTAGATGTAGTCTAAATCGTAGTTTAGATCATAGACTGGTAGGCTAAAAGGAAAAGATTGTTTTCATATAAATGTTGAACTAGGATTTTAGAGTCCTGCTGTGGAATGCAAAAGGAGTAAAAGTATTTCCCCGAATTTCCTCATCCCGATGATAAAAGAATAGTTTAGGTGTTACAGTAAGTTTTTTTATTTTTTTAATATTTGATCTTTCTTTGTAGTTTTTATTCTAACTTAACTGTATTTAGGCCCTGTTTTCATCTTTATAAAGCACTAGGTTTTCCTTCTTTGTAAGCTATTCTCCCATAGTGCATCTTATTTTAATTCATTTTTAGCAAAAGAAACACCCAGGTTCAATCTGGAGACCTCCTTCCAACATAATTTAGCTAGACCTTTTCTTAGTAAAGGTTTTCTGGTTTTCATTTTCACTTCATATTCTCAAATAAAAGATCCTTTGTTGTCTACCATTTGATTGGACTTAATGAAAAACACTCACATTTTAACTTAACAGTATTTCCCTTTGAATTTATTATATTTAAGGACACTGTCAAAAATCAAGCATTTAATCTCAGGTTTTTATACTTAAAATTATATTACTATCATATGGTTCAATGAGGTGATGTAAAAAGTATATTGAATAGATTTCAAAAAGAAAAGTGAAAAACTAGCCTCATTTTAATATGAAACTAAATACTATGGCTAATGTGCAGATTGGGTATGGTAGTTGACTTTAAAGACTAACATGTGACAGGGTGCCAACAGCTGAATTGTGCAGTATTGACTAAATGAGGTTCACTGATTTGTATTGAGGCTAATATCTTCTTTAAACAATTCCGTGTAAATTGTGCGTATAAAGTCATTGGAAGCTATTTCTCAGGACAGCCTCGCTGGCTAGCTACCTGCTGGAGTGAGGAAGATAATCAATAGAAAGAATAGAGCTGAGCATGAGACTAGGAAGCTTCAGAGCAGTTAGTGCTGATAAAAGTAGATGATGTCAATATTTGGGAATAACACAACTCCAGGATAACAGACAAAAGAGAAGTGCATATGTTGTAGAGTGTTCAAACAGGGACAGAATTAATGCATAAGTGGCAGATGTTGCCCCAGGCTGCAAAAGACATTATTTATTCCAGGTATTGTTAAATTCCTAGTGAAACACCACTGCTCAACATAGTATATTAAAATTATATCTAGCAATGAGATAGTCAGGTTACTTTTTACATGAGTAGAAATTCTCAGACATAAAGAAGCTGATGCACTCTATTGATACAGAGCATTTTCCACATGTCTCCTTGACCTCGTAAGAAAGAGCCTCTGTCAGGAATGAATACGGGAAAAAACAGTGCTCAGTGCTCTCTAATTAAATGTGTATTTAGAACTAATATTTGAAATATTAACGAAACAGAAGTGGAACAGCATAGTTTGGCAGAAATCAATTCTTTGCTTGTAAAGACGTAGACATCCTTGAGTTCACCCTCTTCGCCCCCCCCCCCCCCTTTTTTTTGTGCGTTTAAAGATTATTGAAACAAAAAATTCCCAATGGTCATTCAGAATTATAATATGGTGAATGCTTTTAGCTGTGGTGTCCCTATTGGTAGTGAAGTATTGGTATATTTTTGCTAATTTAATAGTAGAAATCAGTTTTCCTCTTGCTGTCAGGCGATGAATTTTTGTTCTTCTATGCTGATCTTTCTGTTGATGTATTATGACATAGTCTGTCAACATGAACAGATATGTGAAAGGGAGATTGGGTGACTGAAATATGCAACCTGAATATGGCTCCTCTTGAATTTTAAGCATATTATCATGTTTGGATACAGTCAGTAGAAATATAGGATTTTTTTTTTTTCCTCTAAAGAACGCTATTATTTTGATGTAATTTAAGCAAAAGCAAAACAGGTGTACTATGACAAGGTCCTAAAAGCAGAATGAATGAGGTAACTCCAAAACATATGCATGAGAGCTTAAAAAGCTTTCACGTCTAAGTTAATAGCCCTTTAAAACCAGCATTTGCAAAGCGCAAAAGTTTCTGTGTAAGAAGAACCAATCCAGGCTTATCTTATTATTAAATATTGCTATGGTTTCTTTTTAAAAATTAAATAATTCCACAAGCTTTACATGGTTTTGTTGTCACAGATGTTTTTATTGTTTGGTGTTAGATATCTGGATTACATCAAGTAGGTGATTACTATGTCAGCTAAAAAGGTCAAGTTCCATACTTTTTATTTCAAACCATCATAAAGAAACCTTTTTATAATGACACACATGTCTATACTGTAGATCTCTTCATACTCACTTAAAAAAAGCTTCTATCTGACGTGGCTTAACAAGAAAAAATATCATATTTTGGTAGTTAATACATTGTCAATGTTTGTGCATAAAAGAAATATTTGTGTACTGAAGTAATTAACTTTTCCACAGCAAATTTCTCATTAAAATATCAGATTTAATCACTAAATATAAAATTTACAGCACTGGAAGTTTTTATTATTAGAGTGATGTGCTATAAAAGTCTTCTTATACATGTTTTTTTGAGGCTGCTCTTCTTTAGTTGTTGTACGTGCCATCATTCCATCTTAAAATTACAGGAATGTATAAGATTCCTGTTTAATACTTAACTCTAAAGAAATAATTTCAAATAAAGCATGCATTTTGATTTGGGACATAGTAAAAACATCTTTAAAGATATATACATCAACTAATTTGTTAATCTTGTGCCACTTTTAGCATTTGTCACACATATAGACCAGGAAATTGGCTCCATCTCATTCTAGCTCTGTGTTGAATTAAAAACCTCTACTGCAAAGAAGAGCATGATGTGGGGAAAGAATAAATTTAGTTCTTTCTTTAGTAATGCACATATATTTCCATACATTTCACATCCTAAGGGAGCCTGTGAATGCATTCAATAAATACAAAACTGTAATTCCAGAAAAAGGGAATTTTTATATTATAAATTTCACATAGTACTTTATTCTTAAAAGATCTGAAATTATAAATGTCATTACATTTTTATTCTTTTATAAAATACAGGATATAGAAAAAACTGAAGGCATTGCATTTTAGGGTCATCAGTATTTCTGCAAGTAGTAGGTGGTTTAGAACAAAAAAATATATATTCAACAATGGCACTGGGAAATTAAGAAAATATTAGCTGTGTCCGGCCAAACCGGTTCTACCTTACATGTCCTAAAATAAAATCATATATGTAAGCATTTATATGGAACAATTGCCAATCTTCACCTTATATATTAAGGTCAGCAAAAAGAGCAGTTTATGGATAAAGGGCAATAATAAAGAGGTAGCCTTTAAACATGATTAGTTGGTATCTATTAAAGATGTGTTAAAATGAAATATATACTGCAGGTGAAGGAAATTACTAACTCCTACTAGGATGATAGACTTGCTATATGTGTACTTCACTATACCTTTAAAATATTTGTGAATTTGACTGCATTCTGAGGAGACAGAGCAATGTGGTAGATTTATGAGGGTATGACGGAAACAGGGCTTGGAAAGATTATGGCATACTTGTTTAGAAAAACTGAGAACTGAAGGTTCCTGATTTACACTGACATATATCTAGATGAAACTATAGTTTGCAAATTGCCTAGAGGAGCTATCTTTTATTAAGTGTTTGATGGGTACAGAAATGTACATATCTATTCTAAAACAGTCTAGGAATACTGATGCAATATTTGCAAATGCAGTTTTAACATCTTTAGATTTTCTTAAATCTTTTCATTTTTATGGTCATCTTACCCAACCCTGTTCTGAATGCCCGTGCCTACTGAACAAGCCATATGGTTAGAGAAGTTTTGTTGCAGTATTTTGGATTCTTGGGATAGTGATATGCTGAAATGCTCTCTGTACTGCAGGAGTAGGAGAGATCAAACCGTAGCTTAGGCAGTTTTTACCATTTTCAACAGATTATATGTCTTAACTGTTAGAAAAGGGAAAGAAGGTGTTATAATTCCCAGCTTTCACAATTAATGCATTTCCAAAGGCTTTCAACTTTGGTGCTATGTTGTGATGCCAATACATGTATACATTTTGAAATTGGATGAGGAGTAAGAGATAAGGCATGCAGTTTTATCAAGTGCTGTAAGATTTCTTGCAAAGAAAGCTTGAAAGACTGGTAAGTTCCCTACTCAGGTCAACTTTGCTTGCTTTATTCCAGCTGATACAAGGTAGATGACTTGTCTAGGATGGGGGGGGGGGGGGGCGGTGTGGGGGCGATCAGGATGGCTTTGCGCTATTATTTTCGGTACATTAAATTCCTCTTTCTTTAGGAGCTGTTACTTTTTAATCTTATTTTAAATCATTATTATCATAGTGAAAATCTGTATTAGTCAGTACAATTCTACTTTAATAATTCACATTTTATTAATGCAATTAAAATTGGTATTTACTGATGCTTCAGGAACAAAATTGTGAATTTAATATCAATTTAACAATGGATGATGTCATGCATTCTAGTTCTGTCAGCATATTTTCAAGCCACGTGAATACATTATACAAATATTAGGCAATATTTTACATAATAATCTACCTATTAGGTGGAAAGTTTTGTCAGGCTTATAGGTACACTTGGTCACCAATTATGTATAGAATTTTTTTTCTTTCCACACATAGATGTGGAACCAGGATTAAAATATCAGCACTTTTAAACTGTTCACTGGCTTCTGATAATAACATAATAAGGACTATCTATTTGTGTAAGCTTTTGGTCAGCAACAAAGAAAACAAAATTTATGATCAGACAGCTATTTACACTTTCATTAGGAATATATGTTCAGTGCATTGGTAAGTTTACCAAAGGCTTTCTATGTTATTATATTAAGAGTTGTACATCTGTGATAAGCAACATACACTGAGCCATTTTCGTCAGTAACTAGCATAGTTTTCTTAAATCATTAACTAGTCAGATCAGGGGCAGGGATGCCTGGATCTTTCTGGATGTTTGGGTAGTGCCTAGCACAATATAATGTGTACTAGAATATAAGGAAATAATTGGCACTTGTTAGTTATAAGCAGCACTTGTTAGCATAGACTTTCTAGCACGCCAACAAGCAATTAACCTCAGCATCAGTCAATCACCTTTTCCTAGTTAACTCACATTACACTTTGAGGACAGCTGCCATCTTCTCGTGGAAAAATACATGTAGCTATGCCCCTAACTGTCATGTGAGTTTTAAACCAGTGTAACTTTATTCTATTCAAAAGACTTAGAGCTTTCTAAATAGGAGGGTAATCAAGAAAATTATTTTTCTTCCATGACTGTAAATTAGGAGTAAGTGCATTTAATTAATTGGAACTACATCTGTGTAAAACTGTGGCACTGAAATCGGAATCAATCTTTTCTTCTGTACCTAAGGGGTGAAAGTGTAGTACTGTACATAAGTCAATCAAAGTAATGATGTTGCTTAGCAATGTAAATGCAAAAGAGTAGATTGCTGATGCCAAGAAATTTGCACCCACGTATTGCACCTGTCAGTGAAAGGGAGGTTGCATTGCAACTGCAGTGCAGTGTGGAATTAATGCCCTAATTAGAGGCTTCTTCATCTCTATTAGCTATGCCTGACAAGACAATATGTTGAGGTTATTTATCAGCTCATCATTGCCATGGCTGACAGGAGTAGCTGTTTTTGTTCTTTTTCATTTTGTTTTTCTAAGGCATAGTAAGTACTTTCAATCCATTTTTGATAGGAATAGATGACCATAAGAGAGTTTATGTGTCTTATTTGTGTAGATCAGATAGGTTGATGGTGGGTTAATATAGCTGTTTTTTCCCATTTCCCTACGTATAAGAGTGATATTCATGGAAGAAAAGTATGGATGAACTGAACTGTGATTTAAAGCAGATCATTTTATTCCAATAGCAGGAAGCAACTTCCATAAATGACAACTTTTTTTCTTTTGATAACTCCAGTGAAATACAGAGATGACACCTATATGAAGCATCATTTTTAGAAAGAGGGACTGGGACACTTCTTCTCCCCTGACTATCGAAATGACATATAAATACCATTTCTTTTACTTTTTCTGTGAGTTTTGTGACTTGTGCCTTGGTGTGTGACTGCAATGTGCATTTTTTGTTGACAGATGCGAATAAGGTATAGAGAGTACTAAATAAAAGTGTGCCTGGTCCAAATAGGGAGCAATATGCAAGATAACTTCAGGAAAAAAGAAAAAGTGGATTCACTGTACACTTATTTCTTCTTGGTCAGTCCATTTGGGAATAAACAGAGCACCGTGGAGTATTTTTATAGTGAGTGATGGACACAAAAAAGGAGAAAGTTAGGGCCTGTAAGGTATTTTCAGACTGCTCTTAAGACTTTTATATACTCAATTCTGAATAAATAAATCTTTCAATTATGAATTGGAGTCTATCCAGCATAGGTACGAAAACCATAAAATAGGAGTTTCTTTTTTGTTTCATAGAAATTTAGTTATTATTGCTTAATATTCTCTATCTTTCTCAGTCAGAAATTCTTTTAGGAATGTTTAAAGAATAAACTTTTTAGTGGAATATTTTTGGTGTTCTTTTCAAATAATTACTATGGAAATCATCCTGAGGCATATTCTGATTTCAAGTCACTTTATACTGGATTAAGTCAGCCCGTAAATTTCTTATTACTAGTTAGGCATTACCTTAGTGATGCAAGTCACTTTTCAAATATAAAATCATCTATTTGTAAAACAGTCATTTGAAAGCAAAATATAACTATGTTTAATTTGATCCTTGCTAATATGTTTTCTTCCAACTGTATCTGTGGTAGCTACTGTGGTAGCTAGTACAGTTTTCACCTTACCTTAAGCTTCTGGCTACTTCTCTTGGTACCAGAATTTACATTCGCTGAGTTGCTCATGACTGGAAGCCCTAACCTCTTTGCTGAGTTAGTATTTATATTAGTTGGGCTCACTCTGGTTGAGTTGGGTTAGAGAGTGACTATATGACTGGCTTCACTGGCAGCCATGAAGGAGAAGCAACCTCCATCTGGGGTGTGACGTTGACCTAGAACAGACTGAAACTTCTTCCTTTTGTAGCTGGCACAGTTATGGTCATAAAGCATAGTCAAGCTATGTTTATGCGTATATGAAGGACTCCCTCATGCCAATGTGGGAATAGAAGAAGATACTGTACTTACCGCAGAATCACTGTACTTACCGCAGAATCATGATACGATTTTTTCCTATATTTTAATGTTAAGTAAAACTTCATGGTGCAACTGGAAGATATATGAAGCTCATTGCTTGTAATTGTTACATACCTCAAGATAGCAAAATATTTTGGGCTATATTTCTGCTTAAACTATTAAGCACACTACTGAAAACTGTTCTTGAAGGGAAGCTGGATTATTTGGATTAAAAAGTTTTTCAGTAGTGTGATCAATTATGTGAGAACATGAAGAAAATTGAGAGGAAGTAGAACCACGTGAAGCAGAAGGAAGTGTCCTCACTAGAAAAGATGAAGTGAGAAAATGTTACGTTTTGGTATAAAACGTGTTTCCTGGTAGTACTTCTGCTGAAATCAGCATTATGGAGCAGACCTATGGTGATCATTAGTTACGTAAACTCACAATGCAAAATCATAGTGTGTCGTGAGCATGGCAAATTTGTTAATTTTGGGTTTTTTTTAGACTAACTGGTGCTTTTACTCATATTTAAAGATGGTAGATACAGAGAGAATAAGATAGTTCTTCTTTTGTTCTGCCTCAATAACAGTTCTATTGCCTTTTTGCCTAGGGAGTTAGAGAGTAGTCTTGGCCATTTAACTCGTATCTTCAGCATGTCCATGCAGTGCAACACATTTTTGCCTCTCGGTTATTAAGACAGGCCATAAAAATCGATTTTAAATGGTGGCTTAAGAAATGCATCCTTGTCAATAAACATGAATTTGTAGCCTTAGTCATCTTTGATGATTAAAATATATGGTTGCATAACATAAAATGGTATTAATTATTCAGTCTAAGTGCTCTATTCTGATATTTTTGTACTTATACACACATTTTCTTTTCCTAGGTACCTTTTTAATGCTGAAATGGGCATACTAATTGTGAACTGGGCAGTAAGAAGCTCCTTCTAAAATATGCAGTAACTTATTTACTGGAATTTATCAGGCTGTGTACTTTAAAGCTTCTTTTGCCTGTAATCACGTGAACAAACCTCACAAGTCACATTTGCCAGCTCAAGATTTGGCAGAGTAACAGCAGCGCTGAAGCACCCCCCGCCATCGGGCAAGGTACAGAGAGGAGCTGTGACCTGCGATGGGACGAGAGACCTCGCTTACCAGGATTTGCTCACGGTTATGCTTCTGGCAACTGACATTTCCATTTTACTCAAAGCTTCTACATCTATGTCATCAGACAAAGCCCCATGAGAAGTGGCAGAAAAAACTGTAGCCTTCATTTTCAAGTTCGAAGAGAAAAAATTATTTACATGTCTAAATCCCAGAACCTGCTGTTCAGAGGTCACTCTCTGTTGCCCGTTGCTTTAAACCATTAAGATTTCCAAAAGCTCTATAAAGAAACGAGACATAGTTTGGGGCAGAAAAGTCTTATTGTTTTCATTTTGTTTAGTTTCTTTTTTATTGTGTTATCTGATTTTTGTCCTACCAGAGGAACATGGAAGAAGGGATGTTTGTGTCATTGCTTACAATGAATGACTGCTTAAAGGGACTGTCAGAGACTGCAAGACAAATCTCTGAACCTCCTTAAGATTGTTATAAACTGAAGGAGAGTGTGTTTTAATTTATTAGGATTTCAGAGTTGATTTTGTAAGGAAAATAATTGATTCGTGTAATGACTGCTTCTTTACTGTTTTATCACACTTCCAGCTCAGTATTTTTATATCCTTTTGATTATGAATTTAGTCAAATGTTCAACCATGTGTTTCAATGTTGCACTGTTTTTTTTTCTGTTTTAGATATATTTTCCTGAATCAGACCCTTGAATTTAGTGACAATTAGTACCATTTCCAGAGACATATTTTCATCAGTAAGAGTACTGTGTACCAAGATGTGTGAATATAGATGTTAAGGGCAAGCACAAATAATGACTTTTTTTTTTCCATTCACAGAGGAAGCACTAAGAAGTCAAGGTTATTCAACAGAAATGAATAAATGCGGTCTGGAAAGGTATTTATTTTCCAAACTGCAAGAGGATCTCAGGAACAATAAGGATAACATAAAAACAAAAATCTAAAGAAATTGCTTAATTTTCTTAAAAAATAATTGAAACAGAAAAAAAAAAAGCATTTCATAATGAAAAAAAAACTTCAGGCAGGGAAAAATAGAGTTATCTGAAACAGTGTTTAGGTTAGATTGAAGGAGTTGTTCCAGGGGCTGTTCTTTACTGCTATTGCGGAAGTGTGTAGGACATTTAATCTGTCTTAGTTGCCCTATCTGTAAAAAGAAGATGATAATGCCCACTTCTGTCTAGTGTTGTGCAATCTTGAGATGTCTCACGGTGCAACAGAAAAGTGTTTCACAGTGTACTTAAAAATTACCTGTTGGACTTCATGCTTTTGGGATAAAAGGCAATTTGGGTTACACGTTCTGGAAGAGCTGGTTCCTTAAGGTGGTGGCGGCAACTTTAAGTTTTTTTGGGGTGTTTTTTCATTTTGTTTTGGTTTTGACTGTTTAATGGACTGATTTTTTGTATCATCTCTGGAATGCGCAGGTCTCTGGAGACTGATGGAAGGGAGAGTTGCTGTGAATAGAAAAGCTTCCTTTAGGAGATCCCATGATCAGCAGAATTCTGTCATCCTCACAAAAACATAATTAGCATTAGCATGGCCTATGTTTTGTATTTCAGCTACTAAACTTTCAGAGACATCTTTGTCTGACTAATATCTCAAGGCTGTTTGTTAAAAGATATAACTGGAAGAGCCCTTACCTTTAGACCAATTCAGATTGGGTCATACCGTGATATGAAAAGTAATGTGCAAATGCCCTGGCTTCTCCCATTAAATAAGCAGGCTGATTTTATTAGCATTTCTTGAAAGAACAACACAAAAAAAGACTTGGATTGTTGTGAATCTTCCGTAGCGAATTTTGGTGACAGAACTGTCGCCATATGGCTGTACATATTTTCTGCTACATGAAAGGAAATTAGTGGGAGATGAGTGGAATTTGTAGAAAAACTATCTGAAAGTAGAATACAAGAAGCAAAGAGTCTCTCCACAGATTATACTGGCAGTACTGGTGATGTCTACTCTGACAACAGGCATGGAGTGGCTCAGGGTGGTGTTTCCTGACCTCTGGTCCATGTTGCCATCTTTTAGCTCTGCTCAAGACTGAGCTGTTTGGTTCTGCCTACAGCCGGGATTGCTTAATCTGTCCATTTTAGTAAAAAGCTATGTCAGGGCTGTCCTAGGACATGTGACATTGCCAGAAAGGCGAGTGGCTGGCTGTTGCTGCAGAGCTATGCAAGGAAACTGTGTGCACCTGAGATTTGTCCTCTTGCATATCCCAAACCATGCCCTAGGCTTGACCCTGAGTGTAGGTCTCAGAACCAGACTTGAAAGACATTCTGGCATTGAACACAGGTCCAAGCTTATAAGGTTAGAGACATTAAAAAAATTTTCATTGCGTGAAACTTTCAGCATTTAGGGTAGAAAAGACAATTGACTAACCAAATACAGAATCAGAATGGCTTATCAGAACCAAAATTAGGAATGCAACATTTTGCCTTTTAGATTAACAGTGAAATGACAAAGGTCTCTCCTGCCTGCTGCTTTGCCAGTGGTAGGCACCAACTCGCAGCTGAAGCGCAGGTGTGTGAAGTGCCTGTCATATCACTGACACGTGCTCACCAGATGCCACCAAAAGTATCAGGCCCTACTAAAAAGTAAGAAACCATAATTGTTACATGATATAAAAGGATGTGTTAGGACTGTTAGTAGATTAAAATAGAGATTAACACTTGACAATAACCTTTCATTTATTCTCTGTCTTTAATTAAATCCAGAGTGATTTAAATATGTAAGAGCATCTTTTGGGCTTATGTTTTAATTGTGAAAATGTCTAATTTGTGTATAGTTTATTCATGTTGCTATTTCAAGTTACTTTAATCGTGATACTTACTTCAGGAAACAGAATTTCATTCCATCTGGTGATTACTTATTTACTTATATTAATCATACAGTCAGAAAACACGGAATTAAAAAAAAAAACCTACTGAAAACTTGATTGAACATACTAGAGAAATTAATGTGACTAAATGTGTCCATATGGAGCCTGAAAATGTCAAAACACTTCAAAAAATTATTGTAGGAACCAAACAGGGATCTACAAATAGTGTGATTTCCCCAAGAAATCTGTTTTTCCTACTATTTCAGCTGGCTTATGTATCAAGAATAGGCATACATAAAGCTGCTTTTGAAGCTGTTTACATGATATTGTTTTTTTGAATTCAAATATTATATATGCTTACTGACACTGAAGCAGTTTGCTTTCAACAAGTTAGTGTGTTAACTTAGAGACCAAAAAATATGTTTCTACTTGGTCATATTAGGTCTGACAGTAAAATATTTTCAGACTTAGGCAGATGCATGACTCACCTGAGGAAGAGGTACGTTAAACCATTTACGAGTTGGGCACTTTCCAGGTCATGTGTCCTATCATTCTGATATCTTTAAAATCCGCTAAGGTGACTTACAAACCACCACTCTCTAGCAAGTAATTACTCAGGAGCCTCTCCTAAATCACCAACAAGCCTAGAAGTGGACCTGTATAGAGTGTGACATGACCATCCTGTCTCCTGTCCTAGACGTGGAAGCTGTTTTGTATTCTTAATAATTTGTTTTTCCCTCTAATATACTAAAATCCAGAGTGATTTATACCGGCACAATGTATCAGATAACATCACAAAAAAGTGATTTTGCTATATTGTTATGGACATTTAGACTATGCAAACAGCAGGTTGTAATGCTATTATTTTAAAACTCCAGTGGTATGTGAATGTGCACATGTGCACAGCAGATCACTAGTTATTGCAGTAAAGGCAGTCTCTGCTTCTGTTATATATTTTCCCAACTGATATTGTCTTGTTTTTTTTTTTTAAGTTGTCATATGGTATAACACTTTTACTAGTTGACTCCTCCCACTTTTCTTCAAACCACATCCTGATTTTTGGCCTCAGAAACCAAACATGTGCACAACTTGCAGAACAACACATGATATTGTTTCTGTATAACATCATACCAGCTGGGATATAAATTCTTACAGACAATTTTATGCGAATGAAAAATACCTACATTAAGACATTTTCCATAGTTATGCAATACATACCACAGCAGAGCATATGGTCTAGAGTCAGAGATCCTTGCTTAGAACTATAACAAAAGCCCCAAATCAGGCCTCAGATCTTCAGACAATGTAATTTTGAATAAATCATTCTAATTCATCTCTATTTTATTTCTTCCTTTTTCTATTTTGTTTTGGATTTCTGAAATCCAACATCAGCTAGTTTGCTGGTATGTCACAGACCCTTAAATTTTAGCTGTTTGATTTATTGGGTGTTGAGTCCAATAAGATTATTATTTAACTAAAGAAAGCTAATATTTGGTGAGATTCTAACTTGCATCATGATATGAAATATGCCAAAAGGAAAAATTCATCATTTTTAGGCAATTTATTTAAACATTTATTTTCATTATTAGAAAACAGTTTTGTTTCTGATTTGTCAGTGTTCAGCATCCAGACTTATTACTACTGTTTTTTTTTTCTTTTGGGGGTTGGTGGGAGTGGTGAGGTGTAGTGGTTGTTATGTTATTCTCCCTTCAAGATAAAGAGTCTTTGCATATGAGAGTTTTCTCCCATGATCTAGAAACTTTAATCAAGTCACCCTCAGCTCTCCTTTTTGGTAATCAAACAGGTTGAGTTTAAACTTTCACAGCAAATACTTTTCTTGTGCTCTCAAATTAATTTTGAATGCAATTTTATGAACCCTCCACTTTTTTCCATCGTTCCCATTAAAATATAGATAGCAGATCTATGGGAATTATTCCAACAATTGCATCAGGATTCAAGGATTACATTAGCTCTGTTCATGCAGCTTCACAGTGGGAGCTTATGTTGAGTTGCTGGTCCACTATGGTCCATAAACTCTCACAGAGTCAAGGCATTCCAAAGCACTATACCCCATTTTTTTTTTTGGGTGAAATTCCTTTGTATTGATGTATAACTCTGCATTCATCTCTCTTAAAATGCTCAATTTTTCAATAGGTCTAGCTTGTAAAGAGATCTTCTCTTCCCTCATCTCATCATTATGTACTACTTAAGTAATCTCTCTGTCATCCTCAGATCCTTAACATGATAATTTCTCTTTGCACCTCCAGATCACTGCTGGGAATACTGAATAACATTGGGTCTAGTGTTGATGCCTGCTGGATACCATTAGAAGCAATTCAGTATTAATTTTCTTTTTAATGTGTCTTTTGATGATCTGCTGGCCAGCTCTTAATTGAAATTATGAACATTGATGCTATGTAGTAGATCTTTTTTCTCTTAATAAAAAATATGCAGCATTTGCAAACTTTCATTATGTGTTTACCAACTGAACGAACAGAAGATAAACACCTCATAGACAGGTGAAAATAATCAGTTGACCATGTAGCAAACAAAACGCCCAGGATTAATATTCTCCAGTTTTCTCTGCACATGTAGCTTCATTTCACCTTTTCAAAACATTTAATATATAAATAATACTGTTCATGTTTCAGAACTGGAAGGATTCTGATCTATCTGACATATCTATTTTAAGATGTGTAGGGACTTTCTGAATCTATTGAAACCGCCCTTGGGAAGCTTACGGAACTGATGCCAGACACTGCTGTATGCACTTTCTCTAGTTTTTAGTGCATTTTGCTAATAGTTTATCTCTCAGATTGGATAATATGCTCTATAATTTGCCACAAAACATAAAATTCATAAAACGGGAAAAAAGATTCTTAACTAATTCTTAATCTGTGCTTTGGCAGACATACCTTGTATTCATTTCTATTTGTTAAAGAGACAGCTTTGCAACTGTTATGTTGACAGCTAAAGGTACATCCACAATTCCCTCAAAACTTTACTAATATCATAGCTCCCCTCCTTCCCAACCCTCAGTATTTAAGGGAATTTGGTAATATGCTCGAAAGTTGTTTAAGTATTTCCAAGTAAAGGGAAAGAAGGGGATGAGCTTTGAGGAGGAGACTAACTTAAAATGTGTCCCTTTCTTTTTTTGAACCCTTCTCCCTTCCAGAAGAAAGTTCTGGTGAAGTTTGTTAAAATAAGTTTCCAAGCAGTTTATTCTTTTTTAAACAAATCTAAGACTTTTGGATTTATTGGACTTTTCTGTCTTTGTATGGGTTGAATATCACAGCTAATAGCACAGTAATAATTACATGTCATTCTCTTTATCCTCTTTGCGTACTGCCAATCGGCAAAGGTGTCTCATCTCACACATCATTTACGATGTCCTATGGTAATCCTGTGCATTTTGGGGAATAGCTCTTGAACGTAGTCATTAATCTCCATTTTGAGATATGTAGTTCCAGATTCTGGACCCAATTCTGTAATTATTTGAAACACAGAGTTCTTAATGAAGTCAATGGGCTAGCAAGACTGTGCTCAGATCCCAAGAGTACAGGTAACTTTAAACTAAACTACAGGACCGTAGGATTTCCCAGTCCTACAGCCGGGCTGCGCTGGCCACAGACCAGCATAGGGAAGCAAGTTACTCTGTTTGTCTGCAATCAATGACCCATGGGGTCACTGCAACAGGTGGGAATTGTGGTTCACGGGATATTCTGGACAATCTTCCTACATTGTGGAGTGAAAGAAAGCTATTCTGACGATCCTATTCCATTCAAGACAGCTAGCACAAAGGAACACTGTTAATTCCTACTGAGGCAAAGCAGCCACGAGTCAACAGCGATCCGAACCCAACTTTGACACAGAGACAGCTTGTGAAATTGGAAAACAGGAATGAAACAAAAAGTACTATACGTGTCTGAGAAATCTTATCAGCCCTGGCAGAGATATTTATTGCTCATTGATGACTGAGAATCTCGTCTTGCCTGGGGACAAGTTGGGAGTTACTAATGGAGTAAAAATGTGGGGTGAGTAGAGAATGACAGTCTATGGCTGATTACTCTGATGTCATGCTTTGGGAACGGCAGCCAGAAATGTGCAACTCATTCCTCCTTTAGAATCAAAGGCATCTAATTACAATCTCATTTTGTTAAAATACAGTGCTAATGATTTGCTTGTGCAGTAGCTGGATACCATATCAATTGCCATATAAGTTAAGTTTTTCCATTTTAACAGTCCTAGTTAGAGTATCTGACTGCCTGTGCATAAACATTCACCAGTTGTTGCCGTGTGTCACTGGAGAGGAGAGATGCAGCAGTTTCCACTAGGCAGTGAAAGTGTCACTAGCACATGAACTGTGCTAAAATGTCCTACCTCACTTCAGAAGAGCTGTTTTGAGTCATTCATACAAACTGGTCTTCAAAAAATCCAACCATGCTTGCTCATGTCAGATTATTCTGTGGCACATCAACAGAAGTCAAACCCTATTCTCTCTTGTAATCTCCTCCTCCCAGTTCTTTTTAATTTTTGTAATCTGTCATTTTCTGCTGGTACTCAGTTATTTGTACCTTCGAAGTCTTTTCATACTTAGGTTGCTTCTGTATGCTTGATACAAGTTCTACATCATCTTCCAAAACTTTATTACCAAATGTATATATACACATTTTAAGAGCCCTCACTACTTGCAAAAATCTTATTTTGGGTTAAGGGTTACTTCTATTGTTTTCCAAGCAACCTGCTGACAGCAACTATATTGTTAAACATCCAGCGTGCTTTGTTTCGTTTCCTATGTATGCCTTTCCTTCAACAGATCCCAAATTGAGCATGTGCATCGGTGACATGCATTGACATTCACTATTGTTTGATCTTATTCCATGACATCCTCTTCAGCAAATTCTGCACATTTTAATCTGTTAATTATAGCAAAGTCTATACTATTAAATATTTATCTGAAAGGAGTTCTCTGAAAGTACAGAAATGAGGATGGCTTTCTAAGTAACTGTGTTTTGGCACACAACAAGGACAGTCTTTATACCAAGCCACATTTTTTACACAGCATTAGATGGCTCCAGAGTTTGATATGTTTGGTTTTCTCCTACATGTCTGATGCAATCTATTACATGTGTAGTTCTCTTTCTGAGCGTCTTCTTTCTTCAAATGTAAATTGCAATAATTCTTTCACTGTGGCTGGTACTGTGGTGGTGCCCATCTAGGTCTACGTAACTGGCATTTTCTCCAAATGCATAGCTCTTGCCTCCACAGGTCTCTGGCAGTTGTTTTCAATAGCCTTCAGTATGAGGCAGTGTTGCTATAAGCTGTTGTGTCAAAAATCAGATAGGGTCTTAAAGAAAGCAATGTGTCTGTCAAGCTATTCACACTCAGGTGGTATTCAGAATCTATGAAGAGGAGAACAAGGTCTGTAATTATTATTTTTAAGAAGCATGGAAGGTAGCCAGAAGAGTTGAAGCAGGAACCTTTCCAAGTATATATCCTGAAGAAGCAAAAGGGGCAGTAATAAAACTGAACCTCTCCCTGTAAAGAGAAAGACTGTTGGAAGGACGGACTCATTAGCTCGGTGCTGGGGGCCAAGTCGTTCTCTATTTCCTTCTCATTACTTCCAGGCCGTGACTGTGTTCTAACTGTATCCCGGATCAGAACACTACTTGGGAATATTAGTGAGCTGAAAAAGAAAACAGTAAAACAGTTATGGTCCCAATGTCAGTATGAAAATCAGGACCATGATCTTTTAACTGCTCTAGTAAAAAGTTATGTCAGTTGTAATTTCTGCTTCTTGGAGATGCCCAGCATATTCAAAGAGCTCTCCACAAGTTCACCTTCAGTTCTTCTGGATCAAAAAATCAAGAAAAGGTTCTGATGATCTCAGTTTCCGTAGGTTGCCTGGAGAGAGACAGTCAAGAAACCAGCCCACTCCCCAGTCTCTGCTAATTCCTGACCTGGGTGCAGGTTTACTTGTACAGGTTGGTACCAGTCCTGAAGTTGTTTGCCAGCTGTGTATAGTCAGTATATTTGGTACCATTGATGTCTCCCCCTTCCCTAACTCTCCAAAAGAGTCTGCTGGTGACGTCACTCCACTAGATAGCAGAGGGATTCTCTTGCCTCTGTCCTCGGGAGTGGTGTAGCAGGACAAGGGCAAGTTATAACAGACTACTGTTCTTATTCCTTCCAACATTACAAATTAAAACAAGAATATGAAAAACCCATGTGACTTCATCCTTGAGACCACAAGTGAAGCTGAGTCAGCAAGTGGTGAAGTAAACTACATGTATTTATAGTGAATGAGCAATTATTTCTTTTTCATGAAATGTTTGTAGCTAATCAACTCAAATAGCTGCCTATCTAATAAAAACAAGCTGCATACAATCCTGCCAAAAAGTGCACTTGGTTGGTATATTTGGCAGTGTTGAACAACTCTCAAAGCGTGTTAGATGTTTACTGTTCGAGTCAATAGGCTGAGATCTGAGTAAGGTTAAAAAAATTATTTTGATCTTTTTTTTTTTCATACTCATACCTAAGTTTAGTTCCACTGATTTCTGCAGAGGTAACAGTGGCAGGAACTGAACCCAAGGCTAGCACTAAACTGTTTATTTTCAAGTGTCCTCATTATGTTCAGAAGCTTTTCTTTGTCTTTTTTTTTCCCTTCCCTAACACTTTTTAGGCATACCAAATGGGTTCAACTTGAACCTGTTTTGGTTTGAAATTCACAGAAATCCAGCAACTATATTTATACATGTAAGTTAAACTCTAAGTACAACCTCTGAGTACTTTTGTGGTTTTTTATTGTGTAAATGAGCACCCATTTAATACACTTCAGTAAAGTCTCAGACTTTGAGGTGAATACATACTTACTATATGATTTAAAAAAAAATGGAAAATTAAAAATTTATATATTATATGCAAAACCACACTATGATTAAGGAGTTTATGCTTTCAAAGGAGATTTTAAAGAGAGTACAATTTCAAAACTATCTTTTCTCCCATTTGATATTGATTACGAATTTCCTACCTTTGAACACATACCACAGACCTCTTAAATGCTGAATGTCTTTGCTTTAATCACTTTATACTGCTCTGTCCTCTCCTTCCCCCCAGGACCTTTGCAGAGGTGCAGGTAGCCAGGCATAAAGGTTCAGAGACTAAAGTTAGGAACAGTAAATTCTATTGACGTTAACTCCTCATGAATTTCAGCACACAGATTTATCCATGTAATTCCCATTAAAATTAATGGGAATCATGTGACTCAACCCTCTGCATGTTGAGCACTTTCTTTATTGTACTGAAGAATCTGTGTCTAGTTTCTGAGTCCCTAAACAAAATGGTGAAGGTGCAGTGACAATATATCACTTAAATGTCACAGGCATTTAGTGTATTATAAAGCTTTGAAGAAACATCTATTAAAGCAACCTTTGCATCAGAAGTCAGAAGTCCCACGGAAAGTTTAATTTATATTGCAAATTTTGGTATCGTGTTCATCATAACGATAAATCAGACTACTGTATTTGCGATTTACTCTCTAACTATACAATTTTTAACTTAAATAGCTGTATGGAATGTAATAAATGAAACATTTTTCAGAACAATGGTTTAAGCTTGGTCTTACTTTTTAATCATTTAAACATTTTAAATGACAGCCTATTAATAGACCATTAATATAAACATTATTTTAAAATGAGATTTCGAGGAAAGATTAGACCTGAATAAGCTACAGTAAGAATAGACAGAAGCTGATGAGACAACTTTCAAAGAAATAATGCTATAAACAGTATTTATGATGTTATGCTCAAGCCATTTGAAAACAAAACCTATAATTTACCTTTGAATTATATATGTATATATATATTTCTATGTCAATATTTAGAAATCCACTGACTTAATAGGAAGCTATATAAACATGACAACATGTACAGATAATATAGTGGAATAAATGAATGTTTTTCTGAGTGTCCAAGAGGCACACGAAGACTCTCAAAATATTCCAAATACCCTCTGATTTTGTAGAATACCCCAGTTCCTTCCCTTCTTCCTTTTCCTTCCCTTTTCTCCTCCACCTCATGTCAGGGAGCCTTCTGCCTTTACACACCACTCAGAGCTAACTCTTGTGAAACCATGAATTTCCTCATATGTCACTGATCTCTAGGAAAGCTCTCCAGTTGAATCCATTCAGGAAAGCTGTTTTCTTATTTATTAGGAAGAATTAAAGAATTATGTTTCTTGTAAGTATGCTACAAGACAAACTGAAAAAGACAATAAACATTTTTCCAGTGAGATATAAGAGTTGCAGTATTGATCTTTGCGAAATTTAAACTTAACTGTCTTCATTTTTGCTCATACAACATGTCACTGAATGTAAAGTTGGTAAGGATTATGGTCCACTAGTGCCAAGCTGTGTTCTGTCCTCGTAAAAGGTGTAATAAGTGGTGCTTATAGGCTATAACTTCCTCATAAAAATAAGAATATTTATTTTCAGTCTTGTATTCAAGTTCTTCAAAAGACCTTACAGATATTAATTACACAACTTCAGTCCTCTTGTGTGACAAAAATAGATAAATAGGTAGATGAACAGGGATCATTTGAGTTCCATTGTAATAATTTTCTCTGGATTTGGTGTGGCTGGCATAGCAGAAAGAACAGCAGTGTCACAGCTCTCTTAGTAGTGCATAGGAACAATATACTGTGTTTTACTGCAGGAAATGAAAGCTATGGTATTCAACAGAAACTTCAGAGGAAACTTCTGCACAATTAGAGGTAATTTACATTAAATAAGAGTTGAGATGCGCCCCGGCCATAAAATCTCTTTCACAAAACTCTAGCTCTTTCCTAGTAACCCAAAAAAGGTAAATTTTCTCCTGAAGTTCAACAAGGTGCAAGGTCCTGCACATGGGTCGGGACAAACACAACCACAAATACAGGCTGAGGGGAGAATGGGTTGAGAGCAGCCCTGAGGAGAAGGATTTCAGGGTGCTGGTTGATGAGAAGCTCAACGTGAGCCAGCACTTGCAGCCCACAAATCCAATCATATACTGGGCTGTATCCAAAGAAGCGTGGCCAGCAGGTTGAGGGAGGTGATTCTCCCCCTCTACTCTGCTCTCATGAGACTCCATCTGCAGTACTATGTTCAGCTTTGGGGTTCCCTACATAAGAAGGACATGGACTTGTTAGAGCAGGTTCAGAGAAGGGTTACAAAGATAATCCAAGGGCTGGAGCACCTCTCCTGGGAAAACAGGCTGAGACAGTCGGGGTTATTCAGCCTGGAGAAGTCGCCGGGAAGACCTTATAGCAGCCTTCGAGTAACTAAAGCGGGCCTACAAGAAAGCTGGAGAGGGACTTTTTACAAGGACATGTAGTGATGTCCATGGCCATCTCATGCTTCTCCAGGGAACAGCTTAGGTCCCGTTGGTGCAGATTGCCCTGCGCTGACAGTGTTGATGTCAGCATGTTCTGGCATGGGCTACCCACAGCATATATTATGAGGAACAAACCATAACGGTGCTCAACCACACACTGCTGTACCACATCCTGGGCTGCATCAAGAGGAGCATGGCCAGCAGGTCGAGAGAGGTGATTCTTCCCCTCTACTCTGCCCTCGTGAGACCTCACCTGGAGTATTGCGTCCAGTTCTGGAGCCCCCAACATAAGAAGGACATGGACCAGTTGGAGAGGGTCCAGAGGAGGGCCACGAAGATGATAAGAGGGCTGGAGCACCTTTCCTATGAGGACAGGCTGAAAGAGTTGGGGCTGTTCAGCCTGGAGAAGAGGAGGCTCCGGGGTGACCTGATAGCGGTCTTCCAGTACCTCAAGGGGGCCTACAGGAAAGATGGGGAGAGACTGTTCAGGAGGGCCTGTTGTGATAGGACAAGGGGTAATGGTTTTAAAATAGAGGGAGGTAGATTCAGGTTGGATATTAGGAAAAAATTTTTTACCATGAGAGTTGTAGGACACTGGAACAGGTTGCCCAGAGAGGTGGTGGATGCTCCATCCCTGGAGACGTTCAAGGCCAGGTTGGATGAGGCCCTGAGCAACCTGATCTAGTTGGAGATATCCCTGTTCCTTGCAGGGGGGTTGGACTAGATGACCTTTGAAGGTCCCTTCCAGCCCTAACCATTCTATGATTCTATGATTCTATGATTAGGCATGCCTAGACCCCTCTCTTGCCTTCTCCTTGCATGATAATGTAAACATATCTTAAAAGGGAGCTATACCCCTTACACATCTATAGAGACTATCCAGATTTTTTATCAACAAAGACTTTCTGCTCTTTCTGCTGCTAGTGGTGCTTCTGCTCCTTAGCAAATGATGGCAGAGAGGCACTATGGGAAAATCTTACCCAGATGAATGGTTCCAAATGTGTACAGTTTGAAGAAGATGTAGTGACAGGACAAGGGGCAATAGCTTTAAACTGAAAGAGAAGAGATTTTGATTAGATATAAGGAAGAAATTTTTCACTCTGAGGGTGGTGAAGCACTGGAACAGGCTGCCCAGAGAAGCTGTGGATGTCCCATCCTTGGAAGTGTTCAAGCCCAGATTGGGTGAAGTTTTGAGCAACCTGATCTAGCGGAAGATGTCCCTGCCCATGGCCGGGGGTTTGGAACTAGATGATCTTTAAGGTCCCTTCCAATCCAAACCATTCTATGATACTATGGTTCTCATTTAGCAGATAACAGCATCAACTATAGAGAACTTGTTTGTTTATTTTTGACTCAGGAAATGCTAGCACTTCTTACCATGGTCAGCAATAGTTTTGTATTCTTCCACAGTTTAATGAACTGAATATAGGATCAACTACTATGAACTTCTGCTGTCTCCATCACATATACTCTCGACTATTTTAACTTCACCTATGTTTCATCATTACCATACACAATGTGTACATGTTGGTTTATCAGTAGTGCTGAGAAGTAGTTGATGCAGCTAATCTTTTCATAGTACTTTGACTAGGCAAGCATAACAGAAATATTTTGTATTATTGCTATCATTGTTTTCAGTGATATCTTTACTGATTGGGTTCTTGGCTTTGAGATGCAAATACACAGATAAATGGACTTGTTTGGTTCTGCTATTCTTGAAATTACCTGGAAATATGAGAGAGAGATAGTGTGGGTAGTTTATTTGTTAGATATCTTTTTTTCCTGATATATTTTTCCTCCTACCGATTCCCAGATACTGTACCATAGATTGTGGTTTGCAATGATCAGAAAGGATGCTGACACAAGGTATTATTGTTGAAAGTGGAAACGGAGATTTTACTCATCAGCTGGAGACACTTTACAAATAAATTCGTTACCATCATAACAATAAAGTCGAACACAATCTTATTCACATACCATAGAGAACAGTTCTGAGATTTGTGCTAGCATGCCTTCAATTTTTGTTGCTAAAACAGAAGGTTTTTTTAAAATCATTAGATATTTCTCAAAAAGTTCAAGATTTAAATGTCTGTTGTAGTCTTCATGAGCATGAAAGCAAAAATTAAAACTTAGATAAAAAGGAAAATATAATCATGGCTTTCAATCTAATATTTGGGCATTAGCCCCAAATGTTTACTAATTATGGCCTTAAGTAACACCTCAGGATCAGAGAAGCTAAATGGGAAAGAATGTGAAGACAAACAACTATTCTTTAAAAAACTAAAATTGTTCATTCAATTAAAAACCCCTTAATGAAAGTCCGTACTTGAGTTCAAGTTGCCCACGGGAAGGTCTAATTCATGCTGGCCATTAATGAAAGCTTTATATGACTATTAAGGAAAAACTGACAAGTTGCCACAGCAACCTTAGTAATGCTTGTTAACATATATAATAAATGAATGCTGGATACTTAGAATGCACCCTAAATTCTTCTTTTTATAAGGTCAAACTTAGTAAAACGTTAATAGGTTTGAAAGATCTGTAATTTCAGCTACTGATACATTTCCATGTATGTTTTTAAATGCTGTACTGAAATTTCTTTTGCAGATGACAAGTCTACTCTTTGATAACTATGAACCAATGTCTGGCAATAAGTTGGCCATTATAATACTTTTTTTCTCAATTCACTTAGTGTAGAGATAATATTTTCTAAACTGGAAGTTATATCAAGCATTTGTACGATATGAATCAAATTAATGTCTAGAACTGGTTCTTGAATAAATGAAAATGAATAAACTATATTTAAAAAAGAGAATGAAAATGAATAGTTTTTAGAACTTACATATTACTTTTTGCATTTATAACACTCCAGAGACTCAGTTATAAAGACAAAGTAAACATAATAATTCCTATTTGGAAAGAAAAGCAATTCAGAGACACTAATGCATTTTTTTTTAGATATGTTCATTTCTGATGCTTTCATTTTTTTTCTTGCTGAAAATTTGCCAGTAAGCATTCTGAATTGCATTCCATATCACTTTAAAAAGTAGATTTGCATGTCTTATTCAAAGTCATATAACAGGATAGTACCAGAATGAGGGAGAAAAATAAGCTTTTTTAAATTTAGAACTCTATCCTAACCACTGGGTCACAGCTATCTTCATATAAACCAAATCCAATGGCTTTCATATAAAAACATTTCCACTTTTGCCAGAAGACATTTGTAAAAGTTGTGTAGGATGAACTGGTCTGCAGTGTTGCATGGATGTTTTCTTAGACTATCATAAAAAACAATTGTAGAGCAGAGCTTACTATACAACACCACCAAATTAATGTAGTAGTTCAGAGCAATCACTGTAAACCATTGAAAAGTAACACAACTATCAATTTTTCCATCGGTGACTTAACTTCAGCAACATGGTTGGTAAAAGATTTATTCGTTCTGACTTTTTTACAACACTAGTAACATGTCCATTGATTTCATGTGGAGATGTCAACACAACAAATATTACAAACTTCCCAAAGCACTTATTACAAATAAATTAAAATTTTAAACTGCATCACTGTCATCTTTAACTTATATCTTGTAAAACTCTGAAGTGAGTGAGTGAGATTAGGGTTTCTGGTCACAGTCAGTAATACTTCTACTGCTTTTTAAAAAGATGTTATTGTTGCCTGTTAAGACCTAGGATGTGAAAAAACTGAATGTCTGTCAACCTACAACACAGACATCTCTGTCCTTAGAAGTAGATGGTACTGACTTTTATATACATATATACATATATATTTTAAATTATTTTTATTTTTACCCTCCCTAGATTTTGGAAATTCTAGAATTTCTTCAAGTCTCCTTTTTTTTATTGTTTGCACCCCAGTCTATGTTCTGAGTGCTCTCTTTGCCAACTCACACTTCTCTCAAAAAAAATCTCTGAACATCCCTTTTTACACTTCAGAAGCTTCTTTTGCTTTCGTTCTTTCCTGATCTTTTTCCTAGGCTTCTTTTCTCCAGCAGTGTAGCTCTGCTTGCTGTCCATTTTTCTGGGGGTGGGCGTTTCCTGTTCTTCACAAATATTTGTGGACAGTCTCTTAGCTTTCCCTACTCTCAGACATTGCTGTGTTCTTCCTTTGCTCTGGTATAAGCAGGATACAACTCAGCAGACTTTACTTCTGTTGTTGCTTTTGTCACTGGCTGCGTACAGGGCTTCCACCTGGCAGATTTCTGACAGTTGACTGGTTTCACGCTTGGCATGGGGCTGCTCTTGGCAGTAGTGGACATGCCTGAAGGCTGTTTGAGTAAGAGCTCTGGGGTGGCTTTTCTGTCATTGCTTGTTTTTTGTTTGCTTGTCCATTTCAAAGGTAGCAATCCTGTTCCCATACGGACTTTCTATTTTTAGTGCCATTTGGGCTTGTTTTGCAGTGTGTGGCTCTCCTGCCTAGCTCTGGCATGATAGACCCTTAGTTGTCTTAACTCTTTGTAATCTATCTGTTCTATTTACTCTATCTCTTTAGGTGCCTGTCTTGGGACCTATTTTTTGTCCTCACAATTTATTTTGCCTTATGCTGGCCTATCTTTGTGGTGTTTACTAATCCAATTTGGTTTATACAAACCAATACTCAGAACGATATTGTGTTCTTCCTACTATAGTTAAGAACAGGAGCCCTAATATCTCCTAGAAACACTATACACACTGTTCATGTTGCCACATGGGTGCTGGCATTTTTATTTTGTCTCCATGCATTCAGTAGTGGCTATAATCCAACACGTTCGCTGAAAATTTGTGTTCTGACATATATAACATCCCCAATACTGCCTGATTCTTCCAGAAGTCACAATGTTGCTCTCAAACATGCAGTGCCTGAGATGGTGGCATAGCCCTACGAGCTCCCAGCAATCTACTTCATGCAGAGACAACAATAATTTGCCCCTTTCTAAAAGTTAAAAGCAAAATGTGGGAATGGATGCTCGTATTTATATGCCACCTACTATACTCCTGACTCTGCATTCCCTAATGGTGAGGTGACAGACTAAAGAAGTGAAAAAATTGCTCAAGGTCTTTATTTACTTTTTACAGTGGATTATAGGCAGATGGACTACAGAGAAATGACATTATATACTGGTAAGATTCAACTAAGATACAATTTTTTCTATAATCTGCCATGACAGCTTGAAAATTCTAGGTCTTAATTGCCTGCTATATATAATTTCACTTTTTCTCCGTGTCTAAAAATATACAGTCCAATAGTAGCAGAAAATACAGGACAACAGAGGTGACAGAATGAAATTATTCTGTTATCATACAAGTATATTTCTCTAAAAAAAAAAGGTAACATAAACGATGAAGAGAAATAAATATAATAATAATATTTTTTCAAGATCTACTTGAATTTAAGAATTCAGGACTAAGAGTGTATTCCTTAATCAGAAAAACACAGCAACTACTTAAAAATAACATACTTCACTAAGAAGTCCCTAATGTATTTGTACTTTAAAAAGAAAAATGGTGTTAAGTGGACCTCTGCACATTTCCCGTGGATTCTTTGAAATCATTACACTGTGTCCTTTTCTGTGTGTTGTCCATACTTCATATTTTCTCATAAATCTAATACTAACATGTCTTTATCTACTGGAGTTGTATCTGTAGTCGGATGGTTAAGGACTTAAAGAATATGTCAGTTTGAATATGTGTCTTTACACACACTGTATTTCAGGTCTTCTCATCTACCATTTCCAAACAAAGGATGTTCAACTGGACTCTTCCCCCTTCAGAGCAGGGCCTTTTAATTTTCATTATTCCTTTATGTTGGATTGAAATTCAGTTCTGCTTTTACATTTATTTTCCCTTTGTTGGCTTACTTGCCTTTCCACACCCTCCCTGTTCCTATAGTCATAAGCACAAAGAATGTTCTTATAATAATATTATAAAACCCTGAATTCCACTAGTTTGAATACTTTGTTTTTGGCATAACATGAGGCACTGTCCCAGGAGCAAGAATTGTGTGTTACTTCCAAACCCAGATCTTTTCTGTAGCAGTGAAGTCTTCTCTGCATCCAAGATATCAAACTGTCAGGTTGTTTTTTAAAGCCAGAATAGAGGAAACACATCTGATTTAAATAAATTAGGTTGCTTGAACATGCTTAAAGCAATAGTACCAAAATGTCACTGTTTTCCTGCCTCTTAATGTGAGTCCAACTGAATCCATTGGGCAAAGCATTTTCAAAGACGTCTCTGCTTCATTCATTCATGCACAGCTAGAAAGACAAAGAATTATTGTAGGATATTCTCATTATAGTCTAGATGTGAAATTCTTTTTGTGATTGCTGTGCACCTTGTAATTGTTGTACTTTGTAAAGGTCCACCAATATTTGTCCTCTTTGGTACACAGCTACTAAGGTGAAAATATCAGAGAATTTTTCATATTATCTTGGACTTGATTTCTTCAGTACTTTTAAGAAATTTTAATTGAAAGCATTTTGTTGAAGGCGTAGGGTTTTACAAAAAGTGTGTATTTTACTAATACCAATGTCTTCTTCACGATATCTATATAAACAAATTCACCTGAAATATTACTTACATGTTTACTGAAGTGCTTTTCCATTGGCTGAAAATAACTGTATACTGCAGGATATTAAAAGAACATGGCTGTCAACGTGAACTGTTCCCATCGAACTACAGGCTAAAAAAGTTTAACTGAAACCCTTCATGCCCATCATGAGCACGATGAGACTTGCAATGGATTTGATCCATCCACTTTATAAGTTTCAGTTTAAAGGGAAGTGTTAACACCAAACATTTCTGGCAATAACCATTTAAGATTTAGGGTAGTAGGAAAGGAAGAAAACCCTGACTATTAGAGGCAAATTCAACACATAATCTCTATGTAAACTTCTTGAGTTTGATGTCAAATGTAGAGAGCTTTTAGTTCTCGTTAGTGCTGTTGCAGAACTTTACATTCATCGTATTTATAAGCATTCTGCAAATTTTCACATCAATTCATTTATTTTTAGTTAGTTTTCATTCTTCTTTAGCTTAAAGAGCTCTCCTCCTACTATATAATGTATTTACAAAGTACATCTGTATTCTTTCAGCTTCCATTTAGTAAGCTAAAGAGGTTAAGGTGCTTTTCAGGTGTCACCTGAGCTTCTTAACATATCTTTTCTGTTTCTCTGAAGCTCTTCTGGTTTGAATGCAACTGTCTTGCAACACAATTGTATGTGCTATTCCAGAGGCAGTCTTGCCAAGACCTTGTGCAAGTGGTACTCTCTACCAGTCCTAGAAAACATCCCAGCACATCCTAGGATTACGCTTTCCTTTTTCATGGCAGCTTCACACTAGTAGTGATAATCATCATGTGATGGACTGATTAAACCCAAGTCTTTCTCCTCCTGTACTATTTCCCACTGATGAGCTCCCAGCTTATAGCAGAAATTCTCGTTATTAGTCTCTGAGTGCATGACCTTACACTTTGTACTATTAAATTTCATCTTGCTTCTATTACTACAGTCGTCAAGGTCATCTAATTCTTCCTGTATGATATTTCAGTTCTTCTTGGTGTTGGCAACTCTGCCAAAGTTTTTGTCATCAGAAAAATTTCATTAGCACATTCCTAGTATTTATACCAAAGCCATTAATGAAGATATCAAATAATGCTGGTCCTAAGAACAATCCCTGAGGAACTCTACCAGTGATTGTCTAAATTGATAGATTTCCTTTCAACAGAATTTATATCTGTGTTTCGTTTAAGCTATTTTTTCAATATTACAACTCTTCTGCTAATTACCCTGTTTAACTGGTTCCCCATGTGATACTGCAGTGAATTTAAGACAGATTAGAGCAATTTCACTGTAGAGGAAGAATTATAAACAAAATGTGAAAATGTGACCTAGGGAAGGCAGTTCAATCAAACCAGGTCTGCATATCTACCAAATTGTTTGGAATGTTGGACAGGAAAAGACAAAATCTGACTAATGATATAAACATTAAATCTACTAAGAAACATTCAATGAAAACTAAAAAATCAGCAAGCAGAAATATCCCTAAAATATTGGCTTGCAAATAACAAAACCTTTGCTTATAACAAATAAGTACTAAGGTATTTCTGGACATAAGTATGTTCTTACATCCAAACAATGCTACTTTACATTCACTCAGTACAACATCATTGTTTAAGCAATAATGATGCAACAGTCCATTGTCAGTTGGTTGTTCAGTTAATGAGGTGCCTGAGGTGAAGGCCACTGCTTTACTTACCCAACACAAGGTTTTATTACGAAACAAACATTCATCTTGATCATGGCAACAATTCAGCATCTACTAAATTGTCAGCTCGATCTGGGAATAAGTTTCTATCACAAAGAAAGTAGTATCTGTTGTCATCTGACAAGGGTACTTCATTCCCTACCTAGAATTCACAACTGAGACTCCTCTACTGCTTAGAGTACCAGCTCCCTTGCTTTATAGCAGTAAAATATACTTGTATTATCAGTGGTTATGTTTGTTGCACAAAGAAATTTGACTTCTTGATGGCTATTGCTCCCAAAGATTAAGCCCCTTCACTGATTTTTGCTTCTTATATATAATTAATTTTTCAGGTTGATTTTGATAACTGAGATCATTTCACTGATTTGGCTAAGACCACGGTCATATCTCCACCCAATCAATGTGGCAGTGAACGGTGTCAGAGGAAGGTTGAATACCAGGCCTGGAACAGAGAGAAGTTAACTCTAATTTGCTGTCCTTTGCCCTTCCACCACTCCAAAAAGAATTGTGCAGAATCACTTCCTCAAGTATGGATAACCTGGACGTTCATAAAACCCATGTCTGCTGAAGAACAGACTGCCACAGTTATAAAAAACTCACAGGAGAGAGCACACTGAAGGAGCTCACCCTCCTGATGTGCTTGTGATATCCAGATGGCCGGGAGGAGAACTAAATGCAGAACAGTGTGTTGAAAAATCTTTGAAGTTTTCAAAGAACTGTTCCTTAAGTTTTTTAAAAGAAAACCCATGATGCAGAGGCCAGGGTACTTACTGTTCCTTATTTTTCCATCACATTGGACAGGAATATCTTAGTTGGGTGAAGCTTTGGAGATATCATGAACAAGCAACTCAACAGTTAGGAATTTTCTATTAGTGTGCAGGGACCGCTCAACAGTGATGTTTCCTGATCAAAGAAAACCAGGAGATGAGAGATCTAGGTCTGCATTTCATCCTAAAGATCCAGTGACAATGGTTAGATCCTACCTGAGTGCAGTTAGTTTGGAATCTGAAGGGAATAAACACCTGGACCAAGTTAAACACATCTGACAGCATATTTTGTAATGGAGATTATGTGGTCCTTGGTAATTGCATTTACATTTTGGCTTATGCCATGCATTTTTCTCCAGGTCTCCTCCTCTTTTCCTTAGTATTTAGAAAATTCTTGCTTCTATAAACTTGATGGATATAATTTTATACCATATTAGAAAGAATCGATTAAAAATTGGTGTACTATAGGTAAAAAACATTGTAAATTTAAACTACAATAAGCTGCAGAAGTGCGTCAAATCCTGAGTGGAGTTAGGACAGCTTAGCACTACTTCACTATTGAAAGTTGGCTCCAACACCAATAATTTGATCAACTTCTGCCTGAAAACCATGCCCTGTATTTGATTCATTGTAAGGAAAAAAATGCTTTTCTTACTGTTTATAATATTTATGAATAATCACAAGTCTGTAGTTGATTACTTTTATTCTCTTCTGTTGTCTCTTCTTAGGGAAAACATATATCATATACTGATGCTATTACCTTACTCATTTCTGCTATTTTACCAATGGCTTAAATCTTCTTTGTATATAGCAGAATAGCCTTACTCTTTTGCCTAATCCTTCAATCCAGCAGCTCCACAATGCATCAGTAGTTGCCCCAGTTGCAAAGCAGTGCATGTCCCTAACCCACCAGCTGAAAGTCTTTTTTACAGTATGTCAAGTATATTTGCAATATTTGTTCGAATTGAAATTTAGATGATGCTCTCTTCACATGCATCAAGACATTTTGTATTTCTGTGATTTGGAGTTAATGTTTTTTCCAATCCCAGACAGAAAGAGAGTTCTGATTATCTATGGAGAATGATCCACAATTCTTTTTTCATTCATCCTGGAATAGCAAATGAGTATGTTTACTCTGTCATCTGAAAAGATGATACCCTGAAACCACACTATTGAGCCTGTCACAGCCGTGTTAGAGGGAGGTGACCCATTTACTGACAGAAAAGACTAGAAAATATAAAGCTAGACTGAGATTTTGTTTAAACAAAACTGGTCCTGATATGAACTGCTTACTTGCTCAGACAATGACTAAGTAATGATACCTTAACTGCTCACCTATTATGACAAGACTGCTGCAACTATGAACACCATTTTAATTTTTAAAAATACTTTTAATCATATTCCTACTTTCATTCTAATGCATCTTCTCTAGAACACATTTTTGAAAGACATTTTGCTGCAGTAGTGTTTAAAAATTACTTGAAAATTTAGACCATCTTAGACACAAGCAGTACAAGGATTGGTTTTAGACATAACAAATGGCATTTGAGAGATGCACAATGGAACTAGTTTTGGGTATTTTTTTTTCATAGAGGTTAACACCAGGGGAGGCCATTATATTATGCTATTGGCTTTCTATTATAGGCCTTTACATTTTACCCTGTTGTTCTGTACTGAGCCCAATAACTTGTGTTTGGGTAAAGCTTATCTTCCAGAAAGAGAATCTGTCTTGATCTGTAGACATTAAAAGATAGGGAAGTGATCATACCGATTTATAACTTGTTCCAGTGGTTAACCACTCATGGTTAACATGCGGCTTAGTTCAGTTTCCAGCCATTAGTTTTTGTTATCCCTTTTTTTGCCTGATTAAAGAGCACTTTAGTACTCTGTGTTTTCTCATTGTGAGAGTACTTATACTTTCACAGTTACCTCTCAGTCAAGTTACCACTCAGTCTTCTTTTTGATAGACTGAACGGATCAAGCTCTTAAAGTCTCTCACTGTAGGCATTTTATCCAACCTTGAATCATTTTGTGGCTCTTTTCTACAACATCTTCAGATTAAAAAAAACCCAACCAAACAACAAACCAAAACTCTTTAAACTGTGGACAACGGAAATGGACAAAGTATTCTCTTATCTGTCTCATTATTGTCAAATAAAGAAATAAAAATTCCAAATCCTGTTTCTCACTTGGTTATTTATAGGATTTCAATTGCTGTTTTTCAGAATTGTGCCTATGCTTACTTCTGCACTATGATACTTAGAGCTTCCTCAGTCAATGTATTCACAGACAAAGATGCCCATCTTGCTGGGCTGACTTGGATCTTTTTCTTCCATGCATGGTTTTGCATTTGACGGAGTTGCAACATGGGTTGTTTTTTTATTATTGTTTGAATGATCTCATTTTGCCAGCAATTCAGAATGCAATGTATGGCTCTGTTGTCCTCATTATTATTTACTGATTCTCCAATCTTTCTGCCACCCACAAATTTTCTAAGAATGATTTATGTTTATGTTTTAACTCATGGGTGAAAATGTTGAATAACATTGAGTCTAATGTTGATCCCTGAGGAGCCTCCTAGGATCACTTTCATTTGATGATGATTTACCACTGACTAACTCTTTTTTGAGATCATTCATTTCACAAGTTCTACATTCATCTGTACTGTACTTTGTTGAATTTACATTGTGTTATCAGTGATCTGAAACCAGATGCTAAAAATATGCTAGTTACAGTGGCAGGAATTCTAAGCATTCATTGGGACAGAAAGAAATACAGGTAGTTGCCCAGGTCGTAAATCAATGCATTCCCATCATCTGTCAGCTGAAAATCTTTCTATAGCGTGTTAAGTATTTCTACAATATTTATTCAAACAGAAATTTAGATGATGTCTTTTCATACCTATGAAGATATTGCATATATTTCTCCATTTCTCTCACGAGTGGCGTCCCTCAGGGGTCCGTGTTGGGCCTGGCCCTCTTCAACATCTTTGTCGGTGACGTGGACAGTGGCATGGAGTGCACCCTCAGCAAGTTCGCCGATGACACCAAGCTGTGTGGTGCCGTCGACACGCTGGAAGGGAGGGATGCCATCCAGAGGGACCTCGACAGGCTGGAGAGGTGGGCCCGTACCAACCTCATGAAGTTTAACCAGGCCAAGTGCAAGGTCCTACATCTGGGTCATGGCAATCCCAGGCACAAATACAGACTGGGCGGAGAATGGATCGTGAGCAGCCCTGAGGAGAAGGACTTGGGAGTACTGGTGGACGAGAAGCTCAATATGAGCCGGCAATGTGCTCTTGCGGCCCAGAAGGCCAACCGTGTCCTGGGCTGCATCAAGAGGAGCGTGGCCAGCAGGTCGAGGGAGGTGATTCTCCCCCTCTACTCTGCCCTCGTGAGACCTCACTTGGAGTATTGCGTCCAGTTCTGGAGTCCCCAACATAAGAAGGACATGGACCAGTTGGAGAGGGTCCAGAGGAGGGCCACGAAGATGATAAGAGGGCTGGAGCACCTTTCCTATGAGGACAGGCTGAAAGAGTTGGGGCTGTTCAGCCTGGAGAAGAGGAGGCTCCGGGGTGACCTTATAGCGGTCTTCCAGTACCTCAAGGGGGCCTACAAGAAAGATGGGGAGAGGCTGTTCAAGAGGGCCAGTTGTGATAGGACAAGGGGTAATGGTTTTAAAATAGAGGGAGGTAGATTCAGGTTGGATATTAGGAAAAAATTTTTTACCATGAGAGTTGTAGAACACTGGAACAGGTTGCCCAGAGAGGTGGTGGATGCTCCATCCCTGGAGACGTTCAAGGCCAGGTTGGATGAGGCCCTGAGCAACCTGATCTAGTTGGAGATATCCCTGTTCCTTGCAGGGGGGTTGGACTAGATGACCTTTGAAGGTCCCTTCCAGCCCTAACGATTCTATGATTCTATGATTCTATGATTCTATGATTTACAAAATAAGTCCAGAAAGATTGAAATGTTGGACAAGAAATTACACCCACCTCACCCCCCCCAATACTTGTATTTTTTGTTATAGTTCTCATCCATTTCTTGTGCAGCAGAAGAGGGAGACTAGCTGTGTGGGTAGTCCTAGTCAATGCTGTGGAAATTCATGTACCACACATTGCACAGCGTGCCGTCTTTTCCTTCTACTCCAAATGCTGCACGTGTGGATACTAGACAGGAAGAATACAAACTCATTTTAGGGTATTAGGTCCCAAGAAGAGTTTTCAAATACAAATGGGGCTAGAGTAATGTTATTAATTTAGGTATACACTGAGAGTTAAAATTAGATGTGACTTTCATTTATTATCTGCAAATACAGAAGCTTCAAATCTTAATTATTTTAATTGCTAGTCTCTATCACTGAAGAATTTGCTTGGGATAGTATAGTCATCCTTGAGGCATCTTAATACAAAAAGATTTCAAAATGCCGCAAAAATTGCTAAAAGACTGTGCATTTAGAGTTGTCTTTGCCACCTCACCAGCGCCATCTTGGATTCTGCAACTAATGCAAAGAATCACCAGGGATAAGAAACACAGAATTCCAATTTATGTTGATGAACTTTCTGTTAGGAAGTATAAGCTGGTTACCAGCTGCATCATCTGCTGAGATAAAGCCAATGAATAACAGAGGTACAGACAGAGGGAAGGTGAGGTGAAATAGAATTGTATCATTCAGCTCCCATGTTTTCTATAGAAACAAAAATGTCAAAATGGGCTAGTGCAAATCATTTCTGAGGACACAAAATTATTAGTCTAACTATTTTGGCCCTTTACAACTGTTCACAGACTTTAAAATATGAATGCTTTATAAAGATATACTTATTTCCATTAGAAAATATTTCCCCCAAAACCTGAAAATAAATGTGAATTTGCTTTTCTAAATGATCTACTGACAACCAAAAAAGTACAGCACCTTCTCTACTGGGCTTTGCCAAAAGGATGCCTTTATTGGAAGCTTTAAAGATCTTGATAGACTGATTGAAAGACATCCCAGCAAATTGATGTAGTTATTCACTGATCTTTCCTCCAGCCCAAACTTGCCTGAAGACAGCACTGGTGTGCACAAACAGACCAGCTACTATATTCCTAAGTCATCTCCTCTAACTTTCTACCAGTTACTTAAGATTGCATATTTGTACTTTAGGACCAGTGCAAAGAATGATAAACCCTTAAAAAAAATCACACAATTTAGCTTTCATCAGATTAAGGTACCTTAGCAACTAGAGTAGTATTTTATCTATTTTTTACTGGGATTTGGTTCTCTTTATAGCACCTTTGAACTGACCCTGATAGCTGGTATTTCTATCTTTTATCAGCCATGAGTCTTTTGAATCATCAGGTTATTGAGTTATGAGACCCTGCCATCTTCACATGTGTACGTAAACTTACTTATCCTTGCCACCCAATTTGTGTCTTTAACAAAGTGCCAGGAAAGGTGCATCTAGGTCCTATCTGCTGTATTATGACATCAATCCCATAGGAGACTCATGGTCAAAATCTGATAGTGTTAACTTTATTTTCAGTATGAATTTATGATAACTAAGTGAAATTTATAGCCTAAATGCTGACATGGTATCCTTTTTTTCCTTTTTCTCTTTTTTTTTTTCCCCTGAGAACTTCTTCAAAATGCATACAGCATTCTCCATCCTTTCCTATTCACTAGCTGGGATCCTTCCATATAAATGACTCATCATGGAGGAGAGTGGCACTTTCGCCCTTTGTGGCATACTCTTTCAGTGCTGTAGCTATGGATCTAAATAAAAGGCAGCATCGTTCCAAGCACTTTTTCCTCTCAGGGCTCACTTGCTAAAATAGAAACCCAGGTCCACATGGCGATCATATTTGCTACCTCAGGGACTAATTTTCTTTTACCTCCTTTCCTGTACTCCGAAGCTTCATTGCCATTATCCTCTTGCTCCCCATGCACTAACAAAAAGATTTTAATGTATTCATTATGCAAAATCTTGTCTTCTGTGACCTTTGCCTAGAGTGCCCCCAAAGGACTGGCCAAGCTTAATAAGCTCACAAATAAACTACGATGTCAGCCAAGGGCACTACTGGCCAATTGAGCCTGCACCATTGCTCTCTCCCCAAGACCCCAATTCACACCTGAGATACCTCGAGATAGGATTGTGAGGGTGTTGTCCACCCTGGAAAACTGTTAATCCTTTCCAGCAGCTCCCAGCTAGGCAAACAATCCCCTTTGTGAAGGCTGGAACAATCACACAGGCAATATTGCCTTTTGCCGCTCCTGAGATAGGCTCTGCCTTCCTTTAAGTTCCTCTTTCTCCTCTCCCCTCGACTACATTGTTTAATGATTTAATTCTTCTAATTTCATTTACGTTATGTCCTGTAAAAGCTTTGTCGTGAGCAAGCCAGCTGGGTCGTTGAAGGAAAGGCGCTCTCTCATTGGATCCTTGTATTAGTCCATTTTCCTTCTGCCCAAAGTTACTGTCTACATTCTGTGGGGAAAACATCCGCTCCCCCATTCAGTCATTGATGCTGTGGCAGATTACAGCAGTTTCTGTCTGCTAAGCAGTCAGGCAAAGAAAGGAGTAAGAGGGGTATAGCAGCCTCTTCATTTCATATACAAAAGATGCAGATAAAGTATATAATATCAGAGAATGACACAGCCAGTAAAAATCCTGAATTTATTAGGGAAGAATATAAACTTTCAGAACTCTAAAAGAGATCATGCTCATAAAAGATAGATATTACAAATGTTAATGCAAATTATTAGTAAATCTGACCCCTCTACCCCACTATGACACACATTTAAAATTTATTATGGAACACATTCAAGGGAATAGCTTTAGGGAATTTATTGCTCATCTTTCTCTTTCTTCCTCCATCTCACACACTAGCAGTCTCCAGACAGCTTCTCTGAATTCTTCAGAAATACTGCCACTCTGACCTCTATACCATAGATCCATTGACTTACTTCATTTGACTGTCTGGAGTGACAGCTAAGGTACTAGTACAACATGTTCTCACAACTTCCATGGCAGTGTACACATCTTCTTTCCAGTTCACCTCTATATTATGATGCAGAATATCATGACACAGATTGCTTAAATAAAATCTTTTTGAACTTCTGATGTTTTAATACATATAGTCCAAAGAAAAAGTATGAGCAAACCATTAGTTAGCAGTAGAATTCATCTTATAACACTTACGTAAGTTCTATTTCTGAGATCGTGTCAAACAGGGAAGACTTTTAACATCATGAAAAGTTTTAGACTAATTGCCATTAGCTGCAATGGGACTTAAATATATAAATTTTTTTGCCTATTTTTTTTTTGACAACATTTCCAGTCTTTTTCAAAATTCCCTCTGGATTTATCTCAATATAGAGATTAAAAAAGAACCCAAACAAAGAAATCCCCACCAAAAATAATGACATTACTTTTTTTCAAAAAACACTTGAGAAACTTAAGGTCATATTTTCACAGATGCTGAAAATTTAGACAGTACTGTCAGTGCTCATCACCGTGAAAACCTAGTTCTTGAGCTTAAAATTCCCTTGATAACAATCTTATACAACTCTTCTTAATGCTGTAACGCCAAAACACCTCCTCCAGCATTTTAAGCATAAAAACCAACCCTAAACGAACACCCTAAACCCTTTCCTTATTTTAACAAGACTTTTACCAGGTTTCATCTGCAAGTTTAAAGAAACACATATTTGTTAACCTGACAGGGTAAGGCAATATCAGGATAACACATTTACCATATGTAGAACTGGAGCGTAGCCATTTATTCTTTTAATGTGTACTTCAGACACTCGGGCTGCACACAGTAGGTACAAATTATCTGTCCAGAAGCTCAGGAAGAAAAAAAGTACCTTTCTTTGGCACCTCTGTCTCGGGATAGGGCCTCCACATGCCTTAATAAAATGAAATGAAAACGAGGAAGCTAGGAAGGCTAGAATGCTCATCAAGATCTGGGGAGAGAAAAAAAAAGAACAAAAAACAAAGTCACTTGTCAATAAATACAATAAACACCCACCCTGTATTACTGCGGTTACTAAGTGCTAACAATGAGCCTCTGGCAGGCAGCGAGGTGTGCAGACAAAAGGCCCTTGAGAAGTTGTACTGCTGCATCCTGTATAATAGTTGAAATCCGTGAGTGTTTTTCAAGGTTAGGCACAAATAAAGCAAAATTTCTTTATTAAGGTTCCAAATTACTCATCTTCTCCTACATTTCAGTCCATTGTGGGGCCCTGAGTACTGTAACTGACCTTTGATAAACAGTCATTTCACCACAGTGATGAGACTACATAAAAACTGCTCCACACAATATAATGCAGATTAACTGAGGGACATTCCAGCTTTTCTTAAAAATAAGCCGGAACGACACCAGAGAATTTGCTCGTAATCTAGCCAGTTGCATGTGCACATATTCTTTGTGCATGAAATTTCTTTCCGATGAGATAATTTAAACAATGAAGAAATTACTCTTGATATACATGAACCAGGTAATTCTATAATATTTCCTTCAAAGGAGAGTCTAGTTAAGGCTTTGTCACAGGTGTGAAAGAACTGGTGATTCAGTGCTCGTATGCTTCACTGTATAATGAGGCTGAGCACTGGTGTTTAAAATACAGGAAAAAAAGCAGGCAAATGTGGAGTTGTTATAGCTTGTGTCATGAACAAGCTTCACCCTTCTGAGTGAAGCCAGTGAGTAAGCTGGTACTGTAAAGCTTGCACAGTTATCTAAAGATAAAACCAAGTATCTGTTTTGATCAAGAAACCTTTCATCAATAGTTTGTCTAACCTCAGAGATCATTAAAAATATCTGTAAAATACAAATACAAAGAGTTGCATACTTTGTGGCGTGAAAGATCAAACGGACTGATCATGTCACGCTGAAGGTAGTCTGAAATATTGACAAGAGACCCTGCTGAATTAATTAGGCTATAAAGTTTCATAAGCAAAGCTGTGTTAACAGTGTGGTATTGTTTACTGTTTATATGAAAAATTATCAATATCAATTTGCAAAGGCATTTTAGGACACTAATAAGAAAAGAAAGAGGAATAAGATGAAAAGATTACCACAAGAACTAGCACTACCACTTTGTTGTGTTGCACTATCCAGTTTCTGTCATTATAGCTGCTCCCAATTTATCCTGTTCTCATTTTACAGGAAAAAATCATAAAAGGCACTAGAGATGAAATGATCAGTATTATTGTTGAGGCATTTTAAACAAGAATGCAGAGTCCTTGGGCCAGAGCTCCAGCAGTTCAAGGCAATCTTTAATCCAGCCTTGTTTCTCTTCTCTGTGTTCTCAATTTGTGTGTCTTGATGCCCATTTGCAATGAAGTCTCTAAATTACATCACAAAAGGCAGTTGTCTTTTCAGAGGAGAAGCTGTAAAATTGAACTAGAATAATACCAGACATTATTACTGAAATGGCAAAATCCAAAAGTCCATGAAAATAAAATCTGCACTTGAGGATACAGATAATTGATTCACCTAAACAAAACGCTGTGGTCTATAAATATCACTGTAAAAGGCCAAAGTACTGTTCTTACAGAAAACAAATTTCGAATTCCACTTTTAATCTTCAGAACTCTTGGATTGCACTTGATGAGGAGCAAAACCATTTTTAAGAGCTAAATGACTTTCTTTCCGGAATTTCTGAGCATTTACAGCACACAATAGTTTCAACGGAAACTAGTGATACTCAGGGCTACTGGAAAATCTACCCATGTACACATACCTATTATTTATATTCATATTCATATATTAGTTATATTATCTATATACACAGTTATCAGTATTTTTGACTATGTGTTTATGTGTTGGAAAAACATTTATTATGAAGGCAATGTAAAAGTACAACTATTCTGCCAATGCACATACTAACTAGAATTCTTTGGTGTGGGCTTGAAACAGCTATGGGTAGTAAAATAAAATAAAATAAAATAAAATAAAATAAAATAAAATAAAATAAAATAAAATAAATGCAGCAGATTAGAGAAGCTTTATGGGTGTCATCATGCCATCAGAGTGTTTGTTATTGAATTGGATGGGAATGAACCCTAAATTCAAAGTCTCTAAAGATTCAATCTTTGTTGTTGTTGTTTATGATAACAGAATAATTAAGTGACATGAAAGAAAATATGAAGGAAAATAAAACCACCACTTTAATTTCCTTAGGCCGCATTAGGAAAACTGAGGAACTAGTCTGTGTATTGCCAGTGTAACTGGTAAGATGTTAATTTCTGAAGCTGCTTCCTCTGCTAAGAATAAGCTCCAGAAAATATTCATAGCAATCGCAATTTCTAAGGCACGCAGTACAATTTATTTAGTCAGTCAAATTTATGCAGTTTAACAGATTCCTTGATTCTTTTCTTGCTTTTTCATTAAGCTCTTTAAACTGGACTTCTTGTCAATAAATAAAACTATTGACGTTAAAAGGTCACATCTCTGACCTTTCACATGTTTCTCCTGCTCTGTATCCATATAGACTGTATACTTTACCTCGAGAAGAGATTCTTTTATTTAAGAGAGCTTAAACTGTTCAAATTTGTAATGTACTGGGGATTTTGGAATATCTAGAGGGCTTAGTGGATAAAGAACTGACCTTTCATCTCTGAACCCAGTTCCCATCCAACCTAAGATAAGTGGAAGAGTTTTGTGTCAGCTGCCCATGTGATAAAACTAGCTTTACCTTGTATCATTCAACACAATTTGGCATGACTGGCAGTTTTTCCCTCTCAAGAGAAGCACATTGAATATGGAAAATGAATTGCTTCTGTCTCTAGAGAGGGTGGTCCTCCAGGTTAGGCTTTGAAGTTATAAATGGGAAGTGCTGGAAAGCTCGTGTTATTGCTGGTTGCCAGCTCCACATCAAATGTATGGATAAACAGCGGGTCACAGTTTTAAATCGGTGATGGAAGATGATTTACAAACACAAATATCTAACCACTTATGTGACTTTTCCTCACCCAAATGGAAACTATGCAGCGTAGCCCAAAGTCGATAAGGCCTACGCTTACTCCTATAGGTAGTAAATTTCAACACATTATCACAAGAGAGTATGTTTATGTATTTTCCCCCAGGGAAAAAACTTCTCCAGATCGCCAGAGAACTACAGCTCTCTTATTTCCCTCTACGTAAGCCTCCAGCAGCTGATGGGCCGGTGAGAGGCTGGGGGGGAGCCCATCCCCACCCAAGCAAGTGGCTCCCCGAAGCCGCGGAGCTACTCTCTTCTCCCAAGCCGAGCGTCGCAGCCTCTGCGGGAAGCGCTCGTCTGTGAGCGGAGCGTTCGACTCAGTAATCAAAGGCAGGTCCCGCGCACGGCACAGCAGTGCCCAAACCGCAGTGCTGGGGCTTCGTTTTCTGCTGGATATGGTGCTCTTCCACCGGGAATATTTTTTAAAACAGAAGTTTTGATTTGTTTTGATTAGAATTATGTACTGCGCCTTTGTGACAAACTTTAAAATGAAACCAACAACCTGAAATGTGAATTCAGTTCGTTTTACTGAAACTCGGAACCTGCAATCAGTTAACATGCACCCAGTAATTAACTGGATTTTTTCTGTCTAGTGAATGTATTAATTATCTGCAATATAACATAATGCTCCCTTTTCTCTTGCAGTCCTTGGAACTAAGTTTGTTTCATCTGATACTTTTTATGACTCTTTAGTAATATAAACCCATTTTTTTAAACAGCAATAGGAAACTGCTCTGCAAGTATTTCTGGAGACAAGATATTTTTATGAACAAGAAAACTGACCTCAGTGGCATTCATTGATTAATTGTATCTGTATGATTTACCTATACATCACATTGATGGAATTTTTCAGAAAAGCCATAAACTGCAATTTGAAACCATGTCCACTTATTCCATGTCTCATGGCTCTGATCTCACGTTAAAAAATCAAGAGAATATATTTCCTTTAAAGATAATGACATCTTTGGAATGTTAATAGTACAAAACTTTCAAAAGGTGAAATTATTTCTTAGTTGAACTAGCAAAGAAGCAGATTGACTTAGTCCGTTTTGCACCTTTGTGCTAGAGAATGACTGGGTTTAAATTACAGCAGCTTCAGTCTTTGCTTTTCAATCCCTTAATCCTTAAGGAGCAGAGGTTTCAGTTCAAGACAACTTCACACAGAACATAAGAAAAGATTCTGTGAGCCTACCTCAAGTATGATGGTCATTTTTTCAGCTGTAATCTCTCACTTGCATCCATAGCAAAAAAATGTCTGAGGAAAAGCAGTGTCAAATAATTAATGCATTTTCAATGAAGGGCTCTTTTCCGCTATGGTTTAATACACACACATGAAAAGCGATAAATGCTTTTATGTGAGCCACTTGCAGACATTCGTACCTATGGTTTTCATCACTGTTTTACTGGTATCCCCTCACATTAGAGAGCCTTTGTGATATGCCCGCGCTCATATGGAAAAGGAAGCTAGCCTGGGAGGTTTTACATCTGGTAGCCAACGCTATTACTTAAACAAGCTACGTCAGTTTTAAAAAAAAAAAGCTACATAGGTCGAATCAGGGCAATTACATTCTGATCTAAGTTGCATACATTTGTTGATTATTTCCAGGTGTTTTTGGGGCAACATATTTTCCTTATCTATAATTAATATTTTGCTAATAAGGCTGAAGCGAAATGTCAGGCGCCTCTCCACTTGTCTTGATTTCATAAGAAAACCAGCCATTTTCATTTGTCATTTGTCATTTGTCAATGCTTAGGTTTTAAAACACTGTGCTCTTTTGTGTTATAACTATTATTTAAAGTATAGTTTGCAGGTAACTGTGCATTACATTTCTGTATCTCTATCTATGCATGCACACATACATATATACATATCTCAAAGAGGGCAGAAAAAACCTACTTGAAAATTAAACAGTAAATGGTTGGAGTGGAAAATATGATTACAACACAATTCTGGAAAAAAATAATGAAAACCTTTATTTAAATTTCTACCTATCATTTTGAACCTGTTGTTATTTCTTATCTTATGGAGGATTACAGTTGAGTACTCTGAATTCTGTGTAACTCATTAGTGTATGAATAAGTATTCTTTACTAATACAAAACATTCAGGCTAACCTCAAAGGTCCAGAAGCTATTGTGGTTGGCACAAAAAAACCATAAACAATGTTGTTTTTTTTAAAAAAACCCCAAGTTTTGAAAATCAAAAAGACAGACATTTATGAAGAAACCAAAGTGACAAGTATGTTTTTTTGGTGACTGTTTCTTCTAAATTATAGAGGATACTTAATGATGCTAGATTCATAATTGTAGGTGAACGTGGTTTTTTTAATCTTTCATAATTTTATGTTAAGAAGTGCTGACATCTCAGAATTGCAGAACTCAATTCACAGTCTCTTCTGTTTCAGCTGGCTAAAGTAATGCATGACACTTTTTGAAGAATGCAAAATGTATGCAGCAACACAGAGTTAAAAATTTTATTTTTGATCTTCAAACATTGTTTGACCTTAATCAATGTCTTCCAACAAGCTTAATGTGACATAGCCCTGAAACAAAAACACACAGCTCTCGGGTCCGGCTCTGGAATGAAAAAGCTGTGATTATTAGTCCTCTGTGTGATCTTTTCAGATTGCACTGATGAGATGAAGTTTAATCTCGTTTCTCTCCTCTCCAGTACCACAAACCACAGGCAGTTTAAGGCAGCCTGGAAATCTCTTACATCTGGAGAAGCAATAATTCATGGGATTTCACTTGACAGCCATGACAGGCAGCAGGGCAGCCAGAAACAACTGTCTCTTATGTTGTGCTATTTGCAAAAAGTCAGAAGAGGAGGAGCAGGCACAGGACCACATCCTTCTTTAGCATATGTTAGAGGAGGAAACTCTTTTATTTTCTGCCAGATGCTCCATGAATAGGTCCTAAATATTACATAGACAGTAGCTATCACTTCCAAACAAAATTCCTTGGTGTCTGCTAAGCTGCAAAGCATATGAAGGCCTATTGTCTGGCAAAGGGTCATGGTTAAATTTGCACAGATTTTTTTTATAGATATTTCAGATTCTACGTTTTGATTTATAGGCATTTGCACACCCTGCTGTGCATGAATATGATACCATCTTCTGAGCAGGATTATTTCATGAAATGTATATGGGATTTAGGTACAGTAACTTTTACTGGGCAGCTTAGAATGGCCAGCAAAGTACTAGAATTTACTGCAGCACAGCTTGTGCTGTCAGGCTCATGGCTGGTGTTTATGATTTCTGCAGAAGCAGAAATAAACAACTTCTCCTTAATGGCTCTCTTTATGTGTAGGCAGCAGTAGCTCTATCTGGTCTCACAACAGTAGCTGGTGCAGTGGTCTGTCCCATTTCATGTGGAACCAATGTCTGAAAATTTGCATTTCTGCTTTTCTGAGTTTTCAGTGGAAGTGACCGGGAATGAATAAATCAACTGCAAATGTCTGAATGAGTAGCATTCCATTCTACTGCTTTCTCGTGCTATAAATACATCTGGTTGAAACTGCCAGGTTTTGGAGTAAGAGCAAAATGATCAGATTTAATCTTAGTTTGTCTTAGTCTATACCCACACTGTAAATGCTCCGATATCAACTGAGACTTACTTAAATTACTGTCTTAAGGAGGGAGGCCTGTTTTCTGAGTGTCTGTGGTCAAGTAGCTTAATCAACATTTTTACAGGCATTTACATACGTATTTAAGTAAACACTAAAAGCTGGATGAGTTACATCAGTCAGTACACAGATGAATTAAATATCAATTTCCATCATTTATATCTGCATATATATATAAAACAAAATAGCCAGAATGTAATTGTCTAAGTAAAGCTTTTTTGATGTAACAACTGTTTTTAAAGTTCAAAAGATTGTCGACACACACTGTATATACAAGCAGGCAGAAAATATTTTTTAAAAAGAAATGAGACAACTGCTTTATGCCAAAGAAAAACAATTCCTTTGCCAAACTACACATTGTTAACTTAAAATGTGTTCCATGTGGAAGTAGGAAGACTGATCTGATGGAAAGGCTAGTGATTTAAAGTCAGCTGGCTCTGTGCCTGTCAACTACACATTCCGGCTTCCAGTTTTACAGCTAGAACTGGAAATATTTTTTGTCTTTCTTTCTTTCCTTTTTTTTTTTTTAATTTTGCAGGGTCGGGGAAGGAACAGTTCTTTCTCCTTTTCTGGTGATGCAATGAATTTACCAATAAACTTTCATATATAGTCTTCCAGAATTTAAACAAAGAGAATATAATTTTGGATCATATGTACACATCTCATTCTGTGTTTTACGGACTTTGTTTTTTATTGGACTCATTTTCCAAAGTGAATTTCCCGCCGCTTTTGTATACTCATTATAATTTTTCTAGGAAGAAATTGTATTACTCTGTCTTTTCAGCATGGAAAAAATATAAAGACAAGTTTACTCTGTACTCTGAGGGATGTACAATATCTTATAGGTTGCAATATTTTGCCTTTCATTCTATTAGTATTACCTATGTTAATCAACCCTTTAATCTTTGCCCCTCTCTCCTGTACATAAGGCACACAGTACTGTCTCTATACATGGCCTAAAGGATATTGCATGCACAAAATGTTCAGATAAACATGAATGAAACAGCTACACTACACCTGGTAATATCTTAAAAAGAGACTATCGTCTCGTGATATTTTCTATAGGATTCTCCAAACTTCATTTGTTATTCACATTAAACTTACATCCATCATCCTATTTTAGTACATATTTTCCAGCACATGCTGCATGGTAATTATGAATACAGAAGGTTCTATTCATTGTGGATTTTTTTTACATTCTTCAGATACACTGAGCACTGTGAGGTTGAATTTTGATTACTGTACTAGATTTCTGGGTACAAAACCCACACTTAGAACATATTTGCTTTTATTTTCAGTTTTTACAATATTTCTGAAACATCTAGCAAGTCTGCAGTTACTTAAATGGCAGAATTTCAGACACAATTCAGCCAGAGCTGTTTACTGCAAATATGACTGTAGAAAGCCTCTTTTTTTTTTTCTTTTCTTCTTTTAGTTAGAATACCCACGTTTTATTTATGATTTTGGATTTTATTTCACAGCATTCCAGTTTAGTTTAGCACGATGTATTTAATAACCATGTCTACTGTCTTAATTACCCTATAAAGCAGGGTTCCATTGGCATTTGACCCTCCACAGCATTCCAGAGAAACTGCAGGACCATGATAATTACCAACTGCCTGTGAGAAAATTAAACAAAAAAGGCCTAACTTTTAAACCACCATTTTAAACGACCTATTACATCTCAGGAATAAATCATTGATGAAATAGCCTGCTTAACAGGAAAATAGCTATTCCATAGCAAAGAATTTCCCCTTGCATGATCATGAAGAGAATATTAAGTATTCTTCAGCTCAAAAGGTTAGGTTTTATGTCTGTCCAATGCCTTTTAATGACACATTTTTGTGTAATTTTACTCTAATCAAAGCCTTTTCCTATGTAGGTTGTAGACTATGACTATTTTGTCAGTTTTAAACATTTTACTAGTCAAAGAATAGAAAATCTATTTAAAGAAAAATAGTGAAGAAAAGTACCAAGAAAAAAAGTGTTTATAAATGTTGTGTCTTTCACCATTAGAAAAACCTGCATTAATGTAGCTTGATTTCCTTTAATTAATATAACCATTTGTTATATGTTTTTCCAAAAAGTGCTAATAAATTTAAAGTCATAATAGTACAGTGTATTAATTGTTAACACAGTTAAACATTTCTAATAAATTTTGAAAATTTAAATCATGGCTTGATTAATTTGATCACACTGTCTTTATTCTGCATCTAATGGCAATTACTATACTTACTTCTATTATCATCCTATACTACGTTTCTTATTGCTATACTTAAGAGTTCTATTTCATCTATCTTTTTCTAAACATCAATTTGTACTTTTTCTAAATAATTAATCTGGGCTGAACATTGACAATAATTTCCAGATCAGATCATATCCGATCAGCACGCCATATAGATAGTGTAACATTAGGACCATAATCCGAAAAAAGATTAAAAAATATATTAATTCTACAATTAAAAGCATTATTTTTCACTTTTGCATGTATGATACAAGGATATAAATCAAGAGACTATCCATTACTTTTAAAATTCATTCCAGAACATTTTCTAAACCTCCTTAAAATATTTCACTTGAAAGCATCTCTGTTTTCAACAGAAGCAACTAGAATTTTAATGAACAAAGAGTTTATGGAAAAGCCAAGCCACAAACGAAACTTAAATGGTTTTAGAAAAGGAGTTTGAAAAATAATTCTGTGTTCAATCAAAAATGGTGTAACCCTTCTACTTCGTGCTTTGTGGCTCAAAAGAAGCCTTGTGACATCTATCAGCATGGTTAAAGGCCTCTGGCCATGACTTTTATTTAAATTCCAGTTTAATTTATAATCCAAAGCAGAGATTAAATGCATAGCAGGCAACTGAATCCTAGCGGTATATTATAAACTTCTGGGTTTGATGATCCCAGTGCAGTTGTTCTCAGCCCAAATTTGACACTGTTATACTATTGTTCCCATACTACTGTCTACTGAAGTACCACCTGTGTAATCACTTAGACCAGAGCTGGAGTTATTATTGCAGCCTGGGAATTTCTGGAATAACATGCAGTTTAAAATCATAAGAAAATAAGAACAGCCATAATGGTTCAAACCAAAGGTCTAGCTAGTCTCATATTCTGTCTCTGACAATGTCCTGTAGCAGATGTCAGGGGGAGAGGATAAGAATCAGGCAAGCGTGTAATACTGTTTCCCATGTTCATCCGGCATCTAGCTGTCTGTAATTCAGACTTCTAGAATGAGAGTGGGTTTTTTTTATTTTTTCCTCAATAAATTGGAACATATGACATTTTTAAACATCCACAGTGTAAAGCAATGAGTTCCACAGATTAGCTATATGTTGAATAAAGAAGCGTCTCCTTTTGTTTGTTTTGAACTTGCCAGCTGCTTCTTTCACCTGGTAGCCTAAATTCTTGTATGGGAAAGCACAGGGAACGATAATTCTCTATGTGCATTCTCACGGGCGACTAAAGATTTTGTAGACTCTTATCAGTTGCTCCCTAAACTCTTTTTTTTTTTTTTATAATATTTATTCTCATCATTTTCATTGCTCTTCTCTGTCGTTTTTTCAGTTCCACTGTATGCTTTTTGGATAGAAGAACCAGAAATGCCTACTTTGTTTTGAGAAGCCTTGTTTCATATAGTAATTAAATTTAATTATATACCATACCATACTGTGCTGCAGAGATGTGTACAAGAGTCCAAAATCTCAGTCGGTCATTTTGATTCTTCTGGCATCCAATGTCAGTGTGGTAGATTGAAACCCTAGAATAAGCTAAAAGCTGCAGCATTAGACTTCTTACCAAAAACTAAGTAGGCTCTTTTGGAGCCTAAACTTTCATTTCATGCTGTTATCAGTGCTTCTCTAAGACACCTGTCGGAGCATCTGTCACACACCAAGCGCTTGTTCATTTCTAGTACAAACCTTTGTCATAAAATCCTTCACAGCCAGTACTTCACTTCATTATCTAGAGCACCGGCCTGCTCTTCAACTCAAGTCCACAAGCATGTGGTTCATTCACATGTCATACCCAGATGTTGTTGCGGGGAATCAAGTCTTCATCTTTGGAGATATTCAAAAGTGGTCTGGACATGGTGCCGGGCAACTTGAGGCGGCCCTGCTTGAGCACAGGAGTTGTACCAATGACCTCCAGAGGTGTCTGCCTACTTTAACCTTTCTGTGATTCTATGACCTCGTCAAGCAGTTTCTGATGACTTCAGCTTCACCCAAGTTAGTTAGTCACACACAAGCTCATTTTGGGAAAGGTTTGCTACCAATAAAGAGCAGGCAAACAACAAAGAATAAGACAGAAAAAGCCTTAATTTCCTCTTTTCTGTGATGCCTTTGTGTCAGATAATAGGTTAGTAGTAGTGGGTAGCAGAGGTAAGGGCCAAATTAAGGATGCACCTAAATGAAGGATAAGTTCTAGAAGTTTAATTTTAATTTTGAATAGAAAAAAAGGTGAACATTTTCAGACTTTTGATTGGATGAATCTGTAAGTTGATTGCATTTTACTGAAAATAAAAGCAAAGGAAAAACAGCAAATGAAGAAGAAACAGCAAGTGGAGCAGAATTCCAAACTGCTATCATCTTTGATGCACTATGATGTGTGAGGACGGAAGACTGTCAGAATTTAAAGATCTTCCTCTTCAAGGTGAAACATGTTCCCTTCCATCAAGCTCCAGTACTATAGTTGTGGAATAAGATTGTGAAGGGGTAGATCTATTGCTTAAAATAAATAAAACACCACACACACACAAAAGCCCAAAACCAAAAGAAAAGCCCCACCAAGGTGGGTCTAAGAACAAGAACAAAATTGTTATTTTCACTGTAACAATATGAGGTGTTGGTAGAATTGTTTGATGATTGTTAAGAAGGGATCATATATCTCCTTACAATATCTCCATACATGGAAGAGGTCAGATAGCCTTCTGCATGTGCTAAAGTCTGAAGAACTGTATAAGGGATGAGGGGAGAGAGGAGAAGAAAGTACATTATGGAAGACTTGGGGTTATGAAGTTTCAGCACATGTAGAGTCAAGACTTTGTACAGGTATGTAATATATGATAGCGGTGACAGACATCTCTTCAGAAACAGAAGATTTAGGAGGGGGAGCAGCACAAGAGGTATTTTTAGTTGCTTTTTAAATTGAAACAAATACTATATGAAAGTGAAGATTTATAAGGACACTTCTAGGCACTAGCAGTAGTGGGGAAGGAACACCACAGTTTCTCAGAGTACTTAGGGAAACACAAATTTCACAAGAAGTCAGGATAGTGGTATTGGTATATTAAACAATATGGTAAACTTGGCTAAAATGTCATAGATAATACTTTGTTTAATCTAGCTATACTAGCAGGGAAATAACAAGGCGAGTGCAGTAATCCTTCAGCTGTAGTTGAAGCAAAAGGCTGCAGCAGTTTACTACTTATCAAGAGTAATTCATGTTAGTCATATATTACATGGTCACTTATGTGTGCTTCAGGCTTCTATCTTTCTACAGCTTGATCTGAGGCAAGAACTTGAACATGGGCTCCACTTTTCAAGGTTAAATGGTATAATGGTTCCAGTCTTTCTTGCCATAGCTACCCCACTGTACAAACCATTTTAAATTTGTGGGTAGAGAAGGAGGGAGAATTGGAGGAAGAGACTATAACTTTGTATCTAGTTCACTTAGAAGAAGCACGAGTATTCTTGTGAACATAAATATTTAAGTGTTAAATTTCTTTACATTGCTTTCAACTAGAACTCTGCCACTCAAAAACTGACTGGATGCCAGTTCCTGATATTCCTATGTCACTACAGCAGCCCCAATTACTTTCTCACTAGAAGACAATCTTGCCCTCTAAGTTTATGTTCAAATGCTTACTAAAAATATGTATTTATGGACATGCCTTGCAATTCCAAGATTATTTGCTTCTTATGAGGACAAGGAAATGTATCTGCATGATACTGGCAATGGTGCACTAAGCCCATCTATATGATGACCAGCTTTTCAGTGCTTATTGACAACTTTGCACTTAGGTGATACGTGCAATGCTATGTTATGCCCAGTCAGTTAAGTCTATACTGATAAACAGAGAAATCATTAAAAAGGTCTATGACTCTTTTATCCCATCATTCTTCCCAAACAATTCAAGCAAATAGTTCTGCAGACCCTTAACTAATCTTTAAAAGACATCTTTCCCTTCTATTCTCTCTTATATACTGTAAGTTATTTTTTACGTTATATTCTCAGAGATCTCCATTGGTTGGATGTTAGCAAGTATGCTATGCCTCCAAAAAGCTTATCAGGAAGTCAAAGGGACCAAAGTTCTTGTCTTCCTATGAATTTACTTGCTAATATAGTAGGACCCCTTGTTCACAATATGAAGTTTTATATGCCTGTCCACTAAGATTTTCAACAAGACAACTTTTATATTTTTAGTTCCATCTTTTAATAGTTATGTCAAAGGAAAAGACTGTCAGGAGACAAAGATAGACACAGGCAGAATGAAATGATTTAGTACAGCTCTGGAACAATCATTGTATGAAATCGGTTTTCAAGCAAACACCAAGTAATCCCTGGAAGTGTTCAAGGCCAGGTTGGATGAGGCTTTGGGCAACCTGGTGTAGTGGAGGGTTTCCCTGCCCATGGCAGGGAGGTTGGAACTAGATGATCTTTGAGGTCCCTTCCAACCCTAACCGTTCTATGATTCTATGATTCTAATTAGGAGATGCACCTGCTCAGGACTTAAGCCATGGCCATTTTTTTGTAACCACACTACAGCACGGAATGCCAGAACTTTTCTTTCAAAATGTTATCACAATATTCCTGAAGAGAACCAGACCTTTTACATGTGGAAATAAGACACACTAAAATACCTTTTTGGAGTTCAAGTTACTTTCCTAGATAGCCTTAAGTGATCCATAATGGTTCTTCAAAACAAAGCATTATTTATTTTCTCAGAGCTGCATAGCAAGTATAGGAATTGGGTGAAGCTGCAAGAGCTGTACATCCTTGCTGTTTAAACATATTTATTTTTTTAGATTTGTGTTCCATCGATAAGTTCCACTCAGTCGATGCATTTAATTCATATTTGAGGGTTATCATCAGCTCTTGTGGAACCAAATACAAGTCTTTTTCTGGCAGCTTTCTTCAGCTGCTGATACCTTTACCATGTTTTAGATACTTTAATAGATTATGGCCCACTTGGATTTCAGATTTGGGCTGGGAAGACAAAACTTGTTTAATCTTGTCTGGTTTCTCTTAATAGCTAAGTGTGGGAAATACAAGTAGAGTTTCCAGGTTCTCTACTGTTTCCACAAGGTTTCTTCATAATCTGTCTAATAATTTATTTTCGTCACTATTGTTTGTCTCCTTTAAATATTCCCTAGAAGTTTTCTTGGAACTACCCAGCCAGGCAGATCAATGAAATAAACTCCAGAGCCACAGTTTCATAGATTTCATAGATTTCATAGATTTCTAGGTTGGAAAAGACCTTAGAGATCATCGAGTCCAACCATCCCTAATCCCCATTAAACCATATCCTCAAGTAGCTCATCCACCCTATTCTTAAACACATCCAGGGATGGGGACTCAACCACTTCCCTGGGCAGCTTATTCCAGTGGCTGACAACCCTTTCAGAGAAGAAATACTTCCTAACATCCAACCTGAATCTCCCCTGACTAAGCTTATGCCCATTTCCTCTTGTTCTATCTCCCATCACTAATGTAAAGAGCCCTTCCCCTACCTCCCCACCATCTTTTCTCAAGTATTTATAGGCCGTAATCAGGTCTCCCCTCAGCCTCCTCTTCTCCAGGCTAAACAGCCCCAACTCCCTCAGCCGCTCCTCATAAGTTTTATTTTCCAGCCCCTTGACCAGTTTAGTTGCCCTTCTTTGGACTCGCTCCAGGAGCTCAATATCTCTCTTAAAGCGAGGGGCCCAAAACTGGACACAATATTCCAGGTGCGGCCTCACCAGTGCCGAGTACAGGGGCAGGATCACTTCCCTATTCCTGCTGGTCACACTATTCTTGATACATGCCAGTATCCCATTGGCCTTTTTGGCCACCTGGGCACACTGCTGGCTCATATCAAGCCGGTAGTCAACCAAACTGGTAGTCAACCAGTTGGTATTCATAAAAATAATGCAGATATCTCTCTCATTCTCTTCAGCATCCGATGAGTATTATTCATATGATTCTCCAGCGGTTCAAAGAGGTAAAGTTGCATTGCTCTCTAAGTTGCTCCCATTTACAAGAGCAGTTAATTTTGCACAGCACAACGCAATGGAGGAAACAGCAGTGTTGTCACCAGAGCCTTTGGAGCAGGCTATATTGTACATGAGCAAGAGATGGAAGTCTTTGATAAGAGATGATGTAGGGGGGTGGCTTTAATGCTCCAATTCATTTTCTGTGTGAGGGGGAGGGATGGCCTATTGAAAGTTTCATTTTAGGCCAGTTAACTAATACTACCCCTTACTGATTCTCCAGCCATGCTCAATTAGAGAGACTCCTTTGTCCTGACACCAGTCAGGATTACTACAATTCATCAACTTTACCCTGAAGAATGCTTTTATACCAGCTAGACCTTTCAGCTCTAGCTGTGAAATGCCTAGTCATGAGGTTACCAGTAGATATTTTTACTTGTCTCTGTAAATAGTAAGCCACCATAGGTACGTATCCAAAGCTAACTAATAATAAGCAATCTAAATATGCAGCAAGTGTTACATATTTGGAAATTAATTTAGAGTAGTCGTCAGCACATGTATTAAGCTGTACCAGGAGTGTGGAAACACATCAAATAGCAAGGAAAGACGTTTTAAAAGATATTAACAACTTCAATGCAAGGAGTAGTTGAGCTTGTCAGATGACAAAGCTGACATACCCCCAAAATAGCTTTACGACAGTTTGGACAAAGGCTCAAAAAAAACCCCATTGGCTTCAAAGCCAGGAACAAGCAACCACAGACAACGCAATATATCAGTTCTTGTAGCTGAAAGAAAGCCAGGCTTTGCCAGCACAGCTTGTAAACTTCAGAAGGTCAAATCACAGTGATTCAAAACATTTGCATACGCTGCTATGAAAACCAAATGTTTTCCCTTTAATTCAAATGAACATGAAAATTAAACCAACGATTAAAATTTGAAAGAAAATTCTGGGGAATATGTTGACATGTCGCAAAAAATAAGGCTTCTCTGCAACGTTAATTAAAGTGTGAGTCATAGTAGATAGCTATCTCAATGCAACCATTTGTAACTAGTGGTGATATGCTTGCCTTCAGTTAGGCCAACGAATATTGTCAAGATTTTAGCTTTCATGAGCATAGTTGAGCAAGCTGTTGGTAACCAATTATAACCTGGTGTGCAAAAGTCCTGAACCAATCTAAATAGTTCACATGTAACACTTAGTATAAGTGGGTTTTTTTCTATTGAAGTACGGTTTAATGTCAACAAACAACAGGGTTGAATCAGTCCTGCTAGAGAAATTGCATCTACAAAACTCCAATTTTTAATCTTTTTATTTACCTTTAGAAGGTTAAATATAAGATTTTGTATTTTTTTTTACTTTTATGGGTCTGATAGGAAATTTGAAATGAAAGCACTTTCGAACTACATGGAAAAATACAGCCATGATATGTAGAAAATGTGTTCTACCATCTAACTAAAAGTGTGGGAGTGGGAAAAAGAGTTTATAGCACTTTTATTTTCAGGTCGAGATTAAATTATGTGGAGAATTGGAACAAGAAATGAATATCAATTGCAGGATGAAAAAATTTTCAAAATTCAAAAATTTTTTTACTGAAGTCATTGTGGCCTTTGTATTGATTTAAATAGAAGCACAAAAAAATCCTACAGTTAACACATTAGTAAATATTAGAAAAAAACATAACTCTAACCCAAAGCTAACAGAAAAATAAGTTAATTCTTTAAGTCAAGCTCTGGACATCATTTAAGCAATTATAGAATATATGTGGTTATGTTTAGTAAGTCTCTTTTGGACCTACTGTTTCTACTCATTGCAGATGGATACAACCAGCAAAGTTATTTAAGAAAAAGGTGAGACTGAACAGAAAAATGGGTACTGGCAGGAGCAATGAAACTGGGGAAGTAAGATCCTGGGACGCTTAGTTCCTACTGCCCATTGTAGGCTGGTTAGTATTCAATGACCATGTTGATCACAGTCTCAATCTTGTAAATTTAAATCCCACCTTTCTAGCAAGGAATGATCAAAATATTTTCCCCATCTTTGGCGAATTTTGAATTTCAGTGGACAAACAGGTTAATATTTTTTTGTGGATTCTGGTATATAAAACCATGGACTCTTTAGTCTTTGGAAATGTAGGGGGAACTTATTCCCATTTCAAATTTTGTCTGGAACCAGAAATATCTGCACATAGCTTAAGCAAAAAATTTAAGAAAGCATCTCACTTTTCAAGAAGCTCTGCTATTTGCTGCCAACTCTTCCTTGTTGTATTTTTGTCACAACTCACTTAGAGTGGCTTTCCTCTGAGCTGAAGGTGGAGGAAAGTCAGAATTAGGTCATAGGCATACAGACTCACATATGTATCTATACAAAAGTCTCTGTACTTATGAAAACTTTGGGACAAATCCAATCTCAGGTGTCAGTGAGTCAATTAACCTTCAAATCCTGTATTTTTTAGGCATTCAGGTGCTACTATGTATTGCCTCTTACATACTGCATTAGTAACAAAGACATACAATTCTTATCTGATACTCTATATGTCTGTTCTGCCTCAAAAATAACAATTTAAAGCAATTAAAACAAAAGATAGAAATTCAATTATCCTGCATGGCATGTATTTTAGGTGGAAAAGTGCTCATTTGATGTGTTTTATTTAATTTACTTGAACAACAAACCAAGATCCTAGGGAAAGCCAGAATTTTGCACATAGCACTCTGGAAACTTGAATGTTGCTAATGTAGTAGATATGATTTCTGAACTGAAGAGAATTTTCTGAGTGTCATTACTGTTTCTGCCTTCTCAGCAATCATAGAAGCTCACATCTATCATTTCCTTTGTTCTGTGAGAGACAGACTTCTTCCAAAGAAAAAAAAAAAGAAAGAATGGAAAAGCACTGGAAATATTTACTATGATGCAATGAAAAAAAATATTAAAGATGTAGTCAAAATACTCCCTGCACTTTACATTTTAGAGGTTTAAATATATATTGGTAATTACACTATATGGACATATATATGAATTATATCTAAGATATTAATATTTTTCATATTTAAGCTATCCATTATGTTAAAATCATTGTACAATATAATTTATTCTGTTATTGTTCTTATCTATCATTTCAAAATCTGTGTACTTTTAAATTAGTAGCTAGATGAAGTATTTGAGATGATAGCAAAATCCTCTTCTGTGTTTTCTTTTGCACTCATTCATTTCCACAGTTATTCAAATTAATCATCTTAAATGGAAGATTAATCATCTTAAATGGAAGGTTAGTTGTTTTGCAGACCCTTTTAGTGAAGTTTTTAGTGTATCATTGATTTTTTTATCAGATTTTCTTTGGGAGGAGCCAAATTTCTTTAACATGCCATATCACATTGAATGTATGCAAAAGGGACCTAAGTTCTTCAAAAGAGACTGTCAATTAGAAAATTATGCTTTAAAATTCTATCCTAATTGAAAATTTTGTAACTAACTGGCAGAAGGAAGAAATGATCTCTGTATTTTTATTATTTTAATGTATTTGACAGCATTTGTGATAGCTGCACCGTTTTGTTGCACTTGTTGCATGGTGATGCCATTCTCCTGTGCCGTTTTGCAGAGAAGCATGTAGCTCACAAGTGAATCGTCTTTCTCAGCCCCAAATTAGCATTTCAGCAGATAAGGTGTACTGGTGTATGAATTTGAGACAAAAACAGGCTTTATTTCCTGAAGCATTTTCAACGAGATGATTGAATAGCACTCTGGGAACCCTCAACCTATGTCTTCACTTTCTAGGTGACTGTACGTTCTTTTTCAGCCTCACCTCTGTGCCAGGTAAAATCATGGAACAGATTCTTCTGGTAGCTGTACTAAGGCACATAGAAAATAATCAAGTGGTTGATGACAGCCAACATGGCTTCACTAGGGGCAAGTCATGCCTGACTAATTTAGTGGCCTTCTACAACAAAGCTACAGCGCTGGCTGATGTGGGTAAAGCAGCAGATGTCATTTTCCTGGACTTGTGCAAGGCGTTTGACACTGTCACACATGACATCCTTGTCTCTAAAATGGAGAGAGGAGAGACACAGATTTGACAGGTGGACCACTCGGTGGATAAAGAACTGGCTGGATGATGGTCGCACTCAAAGAGTTGTGGTCAATGGTTCTATGTCTACATGGAGACCAGTGTCAAACGGTGTCCCTCAGGGGTCTGTTCTGGGTCCAGTGCTGTTCAACATCTTTGTCAGTGACATGGATGATGGCATTGAGTGCACCCTCAGTAAGTTTGCTGATGACACCAAGTTGCATGGTGCCGTGGACTCACTTGAAGGAAGAGATGCCATCCAGAGGGACCTTGATAGGCTTGAGAATTGGGCCAGTGCAAACTGCATGAGCTTCAACAAGTCAAAATGCAAGGTCCTTCACCCGGGTTGGGCCAATCCTAGGCACAAATACAAACTGGGCACAGAGTGGGTTGAGAGTAGCCCTGAAGAGAAGGATTTGGGGGTGTTTATAGATGAGAAGCTCAACATGAGCCGGCAGTGCGCTCATGCGGCCCAGAAGGCCAACCACATCCTGGGATGTATCAAGAGAAGCATGGTCAGCAGGTCAAGAGAGATGATTCTCCTCCTTTACTCTGCTCTTGTGAGACCCCACCTTGAATACCGTGTCCGGTTCTGGTGTCTCCCCACCATAAGAGAGACACAGATTTGTTGGAGCGTGTTCAGAGGAGGGCCACAAAGATGATCCAGGGGCTGGAGCACCTCCGCTACGAGGACAGGTTGCAGGAGCTGGGATTGTTCAGCCTTAAAAAGAGAAGACTTCGGGGGGACCTAATAGCTGCCTTCCAATACCTGAGGGGAACCTACAGAAAGGCTGGGGAGGGACTTCTTACAAGAGTGTCCACTGATAGGACAAGGGGAAATGGGTTTAAGTTGAAGGAGAAAAGATTTAGATTAGATCTTAGGAAGAAATTCTTCAGTACGAGGGTGGTGAGACTTTGGAATAGATTGCCCAGAGAGGTTGTGGATCCTCCCTCCCTGGAGGTGTTCAAGGCCAGGTTGGATGGAGCCTTCACTAGCCTGATCTAGTTGAGAGGCGTTCCTGTCCATGACAGGGAGGTTGGATTAGATGATCTCTACGGTCCCTTCCAGCCTATGCCGTTCTATGATTCTATGATTCTATGTGGTTTGCTTATTCAGTTAGCTGATGCACAGTAATACACAGAGCCTGCTCTTGGCCACTGGCTGCACTGAAGATGCTGTCCACCCCAGGATTTCAGATCTGCTGACCCTTAACTCCTCAGCACAACAAGAAATGGAGATTGTTTTACTCTTCCTAAATCCATGCAGCATGAAAGGTTTAGTCAAAGTAAAGTACTACACTGAGTAGAACTCTAGGAAGTTGTTTCTTTAGATTCTTATTAAATTAATTCAGAAATATTCTCAAAAAGGCAATGAGTGACTTTATTTTAAAACTTATTTAGCTGCTGCTAAAAAAGAAGAAGGAAGGTAAGCACCAAATGATTTCTGCAAAGATATACCAAATAATATTAATAATATAATGTTATGATCTTATTAATGCAACTCTTCTATCTATGCTTTAATAAATTTTAAGAAGTACTCTATAAAATGAGAGCAGATCCAGCAGATCCATTCTGAATTTTTTCCTGAAATCTTTCTATATTTTAGGAAGTAATCCACCGCTGTTCCTTAGATGTCAGTGCCAGCTGCTAAATATATTTTCTTCTTTTTTTAAATACTAAGTATCTCTGGGTACTTCTTAAAAATATAATTTTCCTTGTCCTGCAAGTACACGCTTCATGGATACAATAACCATTGACATTCCCTGTCACAGCTGACCACAAATCATTCTTAAAATTCTTCTTCCACAGACTTTTTTTTGAGTTAAATATCTGCTGTGACACAGGTGAGAAACCGCAGCTACTGGATATATGTTGGAGTCAATTACCTCACTTTTATTGCAGAAACTAATAAGGTACAGGAATGAAAATGGCTTCCTCTCCCCAAATTAAAATAATAATTACTAAACAGTCATAGATTAAGAACTTTTCTTAACACATTCCCCCTTGTTTCAGTTCCTCATGATCAACTTTTCTGTATGAAAAAAAAGCTACCGTTACCACTGAGATGCAGTGGATCAGTTCTGAGTTGTGATAAACCTGTGTGCTGCTGTCTGAATCGTTGCAGTTCAACCCTGTGAATCTTTACATGATGCACTGAGGCTAGAATGAGATCATCTACCTCAAATTATCTATCTTGAGATTCAATGACTGCAAAAACAGGTGAAAATCTTCATGAATGCATGCTTCAGGAAAAGGAAGTATGGTGAGCAGGACTGAAAGAACAAGCCACGGCTTTTCAGTGTGATATATAGATCCATTACAACCTACAGGAACAGCCACCGGTAGCAGCAAAAATCCAGGCAGATTTAAGTAGCTGGGCTGCACTAGCAATAACATTTTCAACCAAGAAAAGGAGTTGTCTAGCAAACTAGCCCTTGTCTTTCTGCTTTTGTTCTCTGTCCTTTCTAGCATCTCCTTCTTTGCATTAGCTGATAAGCCAGAATGTGGCCCTTCCTTCTTTACAACTCACCTGTCATCTGTACAGTTTTGTGATGGACCACATAACCCATAATGCCACTAAATACTGATCCTTTTTCTCATGCATTTAGTTTTAACGGTGTTACTTACTGTGTTCCATCGTCTGGTTCAGCTTAAAAGGTGAAATGAGTCTGCCCCTCTGAGCAAGGCAAACTGGCAATGCTCAGTTATTTGATAGTTGGTATTTTATTAACTTCTTTATCCCTCTCACCCTGAAAGCCCAACCCTCTGTCTGGGGTCGCTTCGCCACTTGCATTGCGTAAAGCCCTGTTTTGAATTTGGTGTGAAGTTGTGCCTCTTGTATACGTACAGCTTTCCATCCCATTCACTGCTGGCTGCTTTGTACAGCTTTCAGTGCACTAAGAGAACATTTAGAAGGACATGAAGTCAGCGTGTTTTCTGACCCATGTAAGACAGGACTAGATGTTTACAGTGCTCCTTTAGGATGAAAACACAGGGCAGAGCTCTAAGTCTTTCCTCTGATGTCAGGCATTATGTTTTATACACTATTTGCTTTCTAGCCCCCTATGTGTACTCAGGATCCCATTGTGATCTGGGTGTGGTACAAAGGAGATTTAGTCTTTTCCTACTCCTCTGTCCCCCAGCTCTCCCACTGCCTCTTCTCCTTAGCCATCAGGCAGTGAAAATACTCTGGCAGGGTACTTTAAATACATCATTGCTTCTGGGCTTTTTGCTGATTGGAAGGAGTTGTATAGTAAAAAAGGTGCAGAGATGTTTGTGTGATAAATGGGAAGATATAGACTGTGATGCTTGGCGGGGCAGAAAAAAATACTGTCATGTGCGGGCAAGATGGAAGTGAATGGAGGGGAAGGAGACACGAGCCGTTAAAGTGAGTGGCAGCCACCTACAATCCTGACCCAAATCAACAGCCTCGGAGAAGAGGGGGACTAATGGGAGGTACCTCTCCCGTTTGCACCATCACAGAAGGATCAAACAGAATAGCAGTCCCTGCTCAGGCTGTGTGAGCCTCTGCCACAGATTCCCTCCTTGGTGGGACTGGACCCAGAGGGCAGTGGGTCACTGCGCTGTCCCCTCTGCCCTGCACAGCAGATCGGGCTGGGGGTAGGCAGGAGCACCACACCGCAGCCTCAAAGGCTGGAGCAGCCGAGGCACCACTCCATAGGCTGCCTCAGAGCTTCAGGAGACACCGTGCCTGCCTGAGGCACCATGCCTCCTGGAGCCCCTGCCCAGCAGCGCGGCTCTGCATCCCAATGCAAGCCGGCAAGTATGATGTACGACCCAGCCCCCGAGTAGAGGGAAGGAGGCTGGTTGCCACGTTATTATGCATCCTCCTTAAGACTCCAGGGGAGGCATGGCATTCGGTTGTACTTCTGCTGGATGAGAACTGAAAATATCTGTAAATGATTAAAATAGTAGGAGAGAAACAATCATAAATATTCATCATCTATCACTACCGATTTATTTTCCTAATGCTGTTGTTACTCGCAGGACCAGATCTGGTTTGTTTTGGCTTCAGAAGCACATGTACAGCACATTGGAATTTAGCAATAATTATGTTTGCATAAATTTAAAACATCACACAGTTAAATTAAAGGGAATTATAGGCATGACCTTTGTGACGTGTTGTCGGATTTTTTAAATCTTCTCCCAAACATAATAAACAAATGCACATGGTATTTAGAAGGTTCTGTACTTTTCAAACACACCTTTACAAGTAGCACTAAGTGAATTCGATGCGTTAAGAATTAACGTAACAGCTTGACCTGTTCCCGAAATTCCAAGAGCTGCCTAATTATTATTTTAATGGTATTTCAGCAAGATAGGTCTTTATTTTTCTTTGTAAATGAAAAGGAGCTGCATTTATCACTCTCGTGTATCCAGCATGATTTCAGCTTAAATTATTTTACTGGTACACATAGAGCTCTATTTAAGAGTGAGACGAATAGAGATATATTTGATGTACACAAAATTACGAGAAAAACAGTGTATCATGCCAGCAGGCCTTGGACAAATCTATGGTTCATCCGATATTACCGCTCTCTTAAAAAATCTCCTTTAGTCAAATTCCCTTTTCAGGTCTGTTTTGATGTAATAGTTTGCAGAGAAACAATTCATCATGCAATCTGTGTGGCGGTAAGTAGGAAACAGTTGCAGTTTTTCATACAACAAACCAAACACTGTCCTTTTATTTACTAAACTAGATGAGTTTTCTAAAACATAGGGATTTTTTTTAATAGTTATGTGGCTCAGATCCAGCAGGCAAACCTGTTTTACTGATGGGGTCTCTACTTATCCAGTGCTTCTGTCATCAGCCTGACCTTGCAGCTTTCTACAGTGCCATTATACCCTGGGTGCTGGCTTATTTTCATACAGCAGCCCCCAACTACTTGATCCCACTTCATCTACTTCACGGACACAGACATTTGTTGGGCTTATTAGCTCAGCAGGAGCCTTATCATATTTTGTATCTGAGGCTGTTGGAGATGTCAAGAGATGGAAATGCTGTGTAGCTTTTTATCCTCCCTTCTTGCACTTTCTCTGAGAGCCCAACAGTGCATTTGGATTCAATGCTCTCCTGCCACTAGCCGCTGAGATCTCTTTAAATATGTCTAGCTTTGCCATCTGTACCAATAACACTGCAAAGGCTTAGCCATGATTAGGCTGTCAAGATTTATTAAGTTAAAAAGTATCAACGTTTCTTGCTGCAACCCCAGACCTTTTAAGAGTCCACCTTCTTTAGAAACCCTTCCCCCTCCCGACTAACACTACAGTCAATGTGCTTCGCTTGACCTTGACCAACATATGCACCCGGGGAACACTAATGAATTTGGGCCAATTCATCTTGGAACTCCAAATTTAATCAAGCTGACATGCCAGGGAAAGCAGACTGTAATTAACTCCTAGCATTTTAGGTAATCTGTAAATTTCATAAACTTAGCTCAATCTGTTTTTGTGGTATTAAGCATTTTTTTGTGGATTTGTTTAACAGACTACAATTGTTAAAATAATACGATAATAACGATTAAAAGGTGTTTTCTCATAGCATTAAATCCCTTTAAAAATTGCTATTTGACCAGGAGAATAGGATACCACCAAACAATGCATGCAGAGCAGCCTGCCTAGTAAAATCAAGCGTATCCGGTGTTCTAATTTCTTTTTGAAAATGCATAGAGCACTCATTTCGCAATGTGTGTGCATTATGAAAATGTGCAATCGGTCAAAATAAGAAAAAAAAAATCCCCTGTTCAGTGTTATCTTTCAACTGGCTTAATTTTGATGAAGAAGAGATAAGAGCCTTAAAAACCAGCCCATAGGGCTCCTGTTTTGTTCTGCTTCATTTTATTATGATTTGTATAATGGTAGCACTCAGAGGTCCTGGTCAGGATCAAGATCCCACTGTGTGAAGTGCTGTATGAATACAAGGTTCTAGCCCTGAGGAGAAAAAAAAAAAAAAAAGCAACCAACAGTAAAATCTTGATTAAAATTAAAAAAAAAAAGAAAGAAAAGAAAAAAATAGAGCCTACCACCCTAAACCAGACTACTGAGACTGCTACTCAAATCTCCAGGCTGAAGTAGTTCCCCTGACTATTTTTTTCTTCTTTTAATATCTGCATGGAGCATCAACAGCATGCCTAAGCCCTAGCCTCCCCACAGTGGTCTTGGTAGGTGAGAGATTCTGGATGGCAGTGAATAGAAGAGAAAAGCAAAGTCAGAGCTCAAGCAATGAAATTATTGTACAGTGGTATAAAAGACAAACCCCCCAAGTAATAGAGATTGAAAGTATGGCTACATTTACAGCATACAATCTCAACAATTATAAACCTTTGATATTTTGTATTTAGGAGTTAATAAAAGTATTAGAAACAGGACCATGGCAAAGATTGAAACAAATATATACACATATATATATAGAATATTGTATACACATATTTCCTGCAAATCTTGTTAAAGGAAAGCAATCAAATAACACCAGATATTGCTTCAGTCAAATGAATGTTATTTATTTACCAGCAAAGGCAGAGAAGAGCCAGACTCATTAATTTAAGCTCATTACTTGAATACAAGTTTTGTAAAAACTACACATTTTGGACTTCTGTTTTGTTGTTTTGTAACCCAAAAATTAACGGATGAAGTTTTCAAAGGCGGATAGCAATACAGAGAACCACAGTGAACAAAATGTTCACCTAGCCCTTTTGATCTTTGTGCTCTTCTTTTTCAAAGAGAAGGATGAGCAGTATTTTATTCATAACTAATTCTTGATAACAAATTCTTAATTTTGGTGTGCATAAGTATTTAAATAAACACATATACAAATAAATGCACGGTGAGTGACAAAAAGAAGCAGGTGCCTTAAACTTTCCACACTGATTCTGGTGGCTGTGTCTAGAAAGGAAGAACAAGGTCTGAGCTCAAGCACAAGATGGAAACACATGCACACACTGTATTTACACACTCAAAAATCATATACAGAAATATATATATTCTATAAGATGAGATTTTTTACTCTGTTCCAAGTGATTTATGTTGCTTTAGATGGACAAATCAGTCATGCTGTGTCTTTCATGAAAATTTTCCTCATAGCGAAGAAACAACAGTGTAACACTACGTGATCATAGAAGCTCCTTTACCACCCTCAGTCCTGTGGTCAGCACAGTCTTTGGTTTCTAAATGCGCTGGACCAAGGGGAATAAAAGCAATTCAAGGCTTCCTTCCTTCACCAGGCTGGAAAAACTACGCATAAATTGCTTGTTCTCTTTGTTAGTATATGACTGTACGCATACGTGGGTCTCCATCACAAAAAAAAAATAATATTTTTTGCATTTTTATCCAAGCTCAGAAAGCTGAAAAATGGATCTTACCTGCCCTCAATCTATATAAAAAAGCCTATGCAGACCTCTTCCTTAATGTATGGAGAACCCAGGACTTTATTTTGGAAAAATGCACAAACACAATTCAAATACTCAATAAAGAAAGGTGGAGTCTACACAGGTGTGGCCAATAATGTGCTGTATACTTTAAGAGATGCAAAAAAATGTCTTCACATATGCTATTATGATTTATTAAGCAAATTCCTGACCCTAATAGCTAGTAAAAGCTAGCAAAGTGCAACTGGCTACTTTAATGACCGGAAACATAAATGCTGGTTCACAGAAAGTAATCTCCCAACCATCATAATGTGCAATAGATCTTTCAAGACACTAAACACTTGACTGGAGTGATCTCACCTGCTGTCGAATACTCTGTAAAATTATTTTCTTGACTTGTCAATGAGAAAGTTGTGGTGAAAAGGTATGACTTGTATCAACATATTGGAGTTCTCATAATCAGGATACATGCAGGAACTAACAATGCAGACTGCTTGGGTGGTGGTGATGGGTGGCTTCCAAAGATCTGGTTAAGGAATACCCAAAGTGGTGTAGAATAGTTTTAAAGTAGATATCAGTGAATTTTGAGATAGCTGTCCATCTAGAGGTTACCTATATGGAGCCCCGCAAGGATTTATCTCACCCTCTGTCGTGGTTTAGGCCAATCCAGCAACTAAACTCCACATAGCCGCTCTCTCACTCCTTCCCCAGTGAAATGGAGAGGAGAAAAGTATAATAAAAGGACTGAGGGTCGAGAGAAGAACAGAGAAGAAGCATCCACCAACTATGGTCCCGGGCAAAACAGACTTGGATTTTCTCAAGGCAAAGCAATTTATTAATGGTTACTTAAACGGACAAAGGGAAACAAAATCATTTACTTGAGAGGATAAAAAGAAACAAAGCCAGATCTTAAAAACAACACCTTCCCCCCCCCCTTCCCCATTCCTTTTCTTCCTGGCTCTACCTCCTTCCCCAGCAGCACAGGGGGACAGGGAATGGGGGAGTACAGGTCAGTTCATCTCATGTTGTTACTGCCGCTCCTTTTCTTAGAGGAGGAGGAGTCCTTACATCCTTTTTCCCTTGCTCCAGTGGATCCCCTAATCACGAGGAAAATCCACAAACTTCTCCAGCATGAGTCCTATCTGCAGGACGCAATCCTTCCCCATCGGATTGCTCCAGTGCGGCTTTACCACAGTCTCGGATTCTTAGGGAGCTGTTGTCACTCGCTCCGGCATGGGTTGTCACACGGACTCTGGATGTGTCTCTACCTTGTCGTGTGTCCCATGCTTCACGACAGCCCTCAGGCTCAGGCATCTCTTCTCCAACGTGGCTTCTCCATGGGCTGCGAGTGGGTCACTGCTCCACCGAGTCCGTCCTGGCTGCAGCGGTCTGCCTGCCATGTCGTCACAAGTTGCAGGGGAAACTCAGCTCTGGCACACCTCGTCCCATTCCATCATCACTGACCCAGTGTCGATGTGGCTGTTTCTCTCAGATCTTAGTCCTCTCTGGGTGAACTCGGCCCAGCGGACACCCTGGGAGCGGGGCGCTCCCTGAGTTCCCCAGGCGGCTCCGCCGCGGCCATCCTCAGCGGGTGGCACCGGCCCGGTGCAGGCAGCTGCCTGGCTGGGAGCCAGGCAGTGGGGGCAGCGCCCTCCTCCCTTCTCTCCTTACTCCCTGGGCAAAACACACCTTTCTGGTTCCTTTTGTCCCGACTTAAATAGGACAATACACAGAGGTGCCGATTGGCTCAACCCCAAGGGGGATGGGAGTCTGATCCGGTGGCCAGAACCAGGTCTGATCCGGTTCCAAAACCAGGGAAATCACAGGGAGCAAATCCCCTCTCCTGCCACCAGAACCCCTCCCATCAAACCATTACACCCTCCTTTTAAGAGACAACTGGATCTGTGGAGATAATTGCAATGCCACAATTTTGCTGAACTTTCACCAGCTCCACAATGTCCGTCTTAACCTCTACAATCAATGGTATCACTCAAAAGAGGGAACGTAAAATTATAAAAAAAATATTCAGTTGTTTCAAGGACCCGAGTAGCTAAAAGGCCACTAATAGCTGAACAAGATGTTTAACATTTTTAAAGCAGCCTCCTAAACGGGAAAGTAAGTTAATGCAAAACACTGAAAGGAGCAATCAGTAATGTAGACTGTACCTTCAACAGAGGATACCCCTCCACTAGCTGATAATGGAGAACAATCTTGAAGCTGTATTAGATTCACTGATAGTTCTGACTACAGAGATAATTGTGGTAAGAAATGGTTGTACTTCCACTTTCCCAGGAGACTGTGCCTATTCCTGTCAAAAGAAGATCTGGAAACTGTGATTCATGCTTTTATCATCTCCATGTTGCTAACTAGAGCTAAGGGCTCCACAGAAGTTTCATCTTGTGCAACACTCAGCAGCCCACCTCTTAAGCAGGAAAACCTGCCAAGAGATCATAATGGAAATCTGCACACTCTAATGGATTTCTGCATTCATTATCCAGATACAAATCAACTTTCTGGTCCTTATATTTAAGACCTTAACATTTTAGATTCTGGCTTCTCTCCAAGATCCACCAATGCAACTGTGTTTATTGAAAATGCTAAAGCGTATGGAGCCCATGTTAAATACTGAGAAGTGTTTCCTGTATTAGATTCCTGACTCTGGAAAGAAAATTTAACATATTTCAAGATGTCATGCAAATCACATCTTCTCACAAGCAAGACTTCCTGTAATAGTACAACTTCAGGAGGAGTGACAAGGAGTGAAGGAAAAAGGAAGGAGAAGTAAAGTGGAAGAAAAGAAGAAGAAAAAAAGTGTATGCCTCCAAATCTCATTAAAATTAAGGATATCTATGGGCAGAATCTTTTTTGTAGCCATCCATAATTTACTTTTGAGCATGAGAATTATGGACATATTACATATATTGATAGAATTAATGACACTTGAAAAATTTCTGCCCAAGAACCTTAGAGTCTGAGGCTCCTTGTATAGTATGCTGAGCAGGAGAAAAAGGAAAGAAGGATGTGAGGTGGGGTGGAGATAATATTTCTACAACTGCAAGGAAAATAGGACATCATTTATTTATGTAACAATACATCCACATACTCAACTAATTTTTTGACTACTGAAAGCTGATTTACCAAATGTTTTCTTTAAAGTAAACAAGGAAAGTAGTGGAAGAAGAATGAGGAAAAGAATAGAATATCAGATAACTGGAGTTAGAACCTTAATTTTAGTCTTTTTACACGTACTTTATTACAATATTAAGTTGAATATATTTTGTACATAGCTAGGAACTACCTGGTCACAGGACCCACATTTTACCTAGTTCTAAGAATGAATGCATTGTGTGTATCTGCTGCTGCAGTTGAAGTTTACTTTGGTATTTTCATTAATGTTTAGAGGAAAACGCACACCAAAATAAACACATATTCCTAGGTTTAAATGCCAGCACAAATAATTACAACAAATAAAAATTATTTTATTGTATTTTGAATTTTTCAAGTTAATATAATTTCCAAGCGCACAGAAGTAATTTTCTAGTGTTTAGAAAAGAGGGAGGATGCGTCAAGACCCAAAATTGTCAATTTTTCATCAGGATCAATGTTTCCCCAATTTGAGCTTTTGTTGGTCTGAACCACTTATGTTCAGAGTAAAGAACTTTGAAATTGAGGACACAGAAAATATTAATTCTGCTATATTATAACAACGTGGTAGGCTTGTTGACTGGCTGGTTTCCAGCCGGTCTGCCTAGTTTTATTCTAGCTCATCCCAGCTCTGTCAGAGCTACTAAGCATGGATACATTCATCAGTACATAAGCAGCAGTCACTAGTCTGAAGTGGTCATTAGAAATATGCTGTGGTGGAATCTCTACACAAACTAGCAGACGCTTTCTGACCCATCAGGGGATGTGGCTTTCTCCATGCTACTCTACATCTGAGTTTCACAAACACAGAGGCTCATGGATGAGGCTCCAGCAGAATCATAAAACATTTGCTAGTCTGTCATTACCACCAACCTGGTTGTTAGTGGGGTGGGGTGCTCCATCTACTTTCTGGCACTAGCCTCAAGGCTGCTGACAGATTTATGTGAAGCAGAAGGCATACACACTTCTAGCTTCTGCTCAACGTGGTGAAGCTCTGGACAAACCTAAAGTGCAGCTAATACTGTCTTACTAAATGACTCCAATATTGTAAAGTTGAGAATAGGTAAAATGGATAAACACTTTTAGAAATTCATCCAAATACTATTGAAATTTATTTGTGTTGTGCAAACAGTAGGCTAGGCTATTAAGGCAGGGAAGAAGTCAGAGTACTTTTCTCTAAGACCTTATAACCTAAGCAGCATACAAACAAGAACTTAGTCTTGGGAGGTGCTGAGCTTATACATACTACAGTGATAGGTACTATATAACAGCCTAGGTTAGATTCCTAGAGCATCCTAAATTTACTCTGAGGAGGTAAAAGAAGGTTAGTGTTGGATCATGTTTGATGCAAGGGATATGACAAAGCCAAACTCTTAAGAGGTATAAGAATTCAGAGCAGCAAATTCACGAATAAAATGTTGTAGAGTTTTTTAGAGAGTACAGGATACTGTTGCTGAAAGGAGGATCTAGTGATCGTAGATTTCATTAATTAGGTGTAAGCCAGCAAGACTGATGCCCTTGTACATTTTTAGGATTTTTCTTGCTTTTTATAACTGCTTAAGAATCACTGCTCCCATGGTATCACTCTAACTCCACTGGGTTTGGGATTAGCTGGGGTGACAGCTGGGGAGACAGTCTCAGGCTTATGTATAAACGAATGTCTTTCAGGTCCTGTTTTAGGCTCTGCCACCATTTTGCTGGGTTTGTCTAGGTGGAGAAGATAGGTGCTAGTAAGCATTAATGTGAATTTATAACACTCTGGTTACGCTGCACAGGGACAGTCTTTAGTAGAAAGTGAAGTGGGTAGCACCAAACAATACACACTAGGAATATCCTTACAAAAAGGTACTTGTTTAGACAGGAATGGAGACAGAGTCCTTTCCTTAAAGAACTTATTATCTAAACAGCATATAAACAAAGAGCCCAGTCCTGCGAGGTGTTGTACTTGGTGTTCTGTTAATTCCCACCCTTGCTTACTGCATGCTAACTTCTTGTACAGACAAGCAGAATTTAAGCCTTGCAAAACTGTGCATGGTTAAAGTGATCTCATATATTTTTTCTAAGGGGACATTGTGCAGGTAGTGTCGTTGTTAGCCAAACTGTTAGCCTTTGGAGAGTTCCCTTTTACATCACTGCTGCTTACAGGTGGAACGGTAACTCCTGTAGCCACATCCGATAAAGTGTCACTGAGTGTGTTAGTGATTCTGCCACTACGAATGGCAATGGGGAGACTGGGAGACAGGAGTCATGGAAACATATTTTGCTCATGGCATCTCCTCACTGTCTAAGAATCCTTCCAGGTGTTGGGCGCTTTCTTAACTCTTGGATGCTGCCCTCCTCAGTGAACCAGCTAACCTTCTCGGCTCCTAACTCTAGGCATTATTTGTTGATATTTTTCTGTGGGGGCAGGAGGAGCTAGAAAAGCTCAGTGCATGTCAGAGGGACCCCAGAGGGAATGTCTCTCTTGCTTCTTCTAGAGCTGCTGGGCCTCATAATATGGCACACACTGCAGTGTCATTTAGAGGCTTAGAAAAATCTGTCTGGCCCATAAAACATTACCAGCTCAGAATTTCCTAGGTGTATCCAGTACAAGAAGTTCAAAATTTATATTTCATAATTCACCAAACACATGAGCAATTTCTGGAATTGAACAGTTCTGTTCAGTCCTTTACTCTTTATAAATTTATGAGCGGGTTTGTGGCCTGTCACTAATAGATCTCTAAATTAATAAGCTGATGTGTATTGCAACACTCTCTAGGGCAAGCTTCCTTCAAGTTTAGAGTCTAGCAACCTGCCTTACGTCGTATGGTGGATTCATCCTTAGAAAAGGGCTGAATTTTCAGCCTGCTTTTCTTTCTGTGGTAGTTTACAATAAGTCGACTTCTCCTTCCATGTCATCAGTAAATAATAAATGCATAAAAAATAATAATCACTGTCTTCTAGCACTGAACAAGAAGATTAATTTCTTCTTTTAATGGAATTCTGGAAAGATGGGAAGAGAGAATGGAGCTTTTTTTGCTTTCCAAAGAATCTTCAAGGAGAGTGAAGACACTAGGCAAAGACACCGCCGTTTCATTACATACCAGCTATGGTCAAAGTCTGTAAACTCCATGGCTGCTCAGAGTCAAGAGTCCTGGGCTTCCCTGTGTGCATACAGAGCTGTGCTTGCTCACCGCCTCCAGAACGGCCAACCTAACTGCACCAGCAGAAGGACAGGAGGTTGCGTTTGCCGTGCCGCAGCTGGGCTATAGGATAGCACTGCGCCCTCCCAGAGACTGTAGATTTTCTACGCACGAGAGGCAGGAGGTGTATCCTGTTCAAAGAGGCTAGCTCAGGCTAGTTTTTATACTGTTCTCGTCTTTTCCTGCCCAGCCAAGACATTTCTATGAGCCTATGGTCAGAGAAATGCCTAATCTCGCCATGACAACAAACAACAAAGAACCAGGAATTATATTGCCAGCTCATTATGTAAATGTGCTTTTTACCTCCTAAAGAGCTTTGTGATCCCAGCCTGCAAACAGGTAAGTTTCCCACCCCTCACACCCCCACATGCACCAAACGGTTTTGTGAAATGGTGTGAGGTGGTGCACATTTGTCTTACCTGCACTGGAAGACTTATGTATTGTGGGTTTAACTGGGCCTATGAAGAGAACTGTATGTGACTAGATACAGTCACAAAAGCATATCAGGCTATTAGTTATTTAAAAATAGTCAAAAAGATAAAAAATCAACTTGGAGGAGGAGGAGGACTGTGGGCAGCAATAATGGAATAAGTACTGCAATACATCCATCTTCTCTGCATTTAACTGTTCAGTCACCACATCTCTAGAAGGAAAGCACATTCTAAACAAGACCTTCTGCTGGCATAAATCAGGAAGCATCTCTGCAATCAGAGGTTTCAAACGTGTGCATCAGCTAGGCCCCGTGTTGCAGAGTTTTCATCGTTTCTTGAAGACCAAATGAGTATGATCTCTGCATATTATAGAAGGATTGTTTAGTAGGCAATGACTAGCTCTCTTGCTAAGCAGGAACTCATTACAGAGGGAATGCGTTCAAATATAGCAGTAAAGTGCCTGCAGTTCTGATTAAATAAAAAGAAAGACACAAAATCATGGAAGGTAATATTTCTGTAAAAGATAAAACTAAGCCCAAGATTTTAAGAATTTCTATAGGCATTCTATAAAACAACTGTATATGTGTGAGAGAGAGAGAGAGAGAGAGAGAGAGAGAGAGAGAAACACAGACAGAAAGATAGAAAAAGACAAAAGTGTTTAGGATGTATGCTGCAACAAAGTATTTTGGACACGAGTAAAAATAATTATCAGAGCTCGAATTAAACTGCCACACAGTCTTTATACATGGTACGCTTATTATGCATTTATTGTTTCTTGACTATTGAAAAATTATCATTATCATTGCTATTTTCACCTTTAAAAGAAAAAAGAATACTTGTTATCTTTTGCATTATCTCAACAGGCTAGGTTATATACTTTACATAGTTAAACACGCAACAATGAAACATTCATATGGGTTGCTTTTATTTCTCAGCTTCTCTTTTTTACACAGAGCAGTTAGGTGTGCCAGAATCCTTTTCTTTTCTCTTTTGGCAAGAGGGTAAGCAAGCAGTCGTTTCAGAAACTGGTGCCAGTGCCACCTATGAGTCAGCGTGATGTATTTAATGCTCCATTTGTTAAAGGCTAAGTACATTACCCCTACAGTGCCCTAACCTCTAATGGCTCGGTGCCAAGGAGCCCAAGTCTGGTCCTGAACCTGAGTTACTACTCCACATTTTACTGCAGTGTCAGTTGTCTCTAATACATACATTAGATCTAGGCATCACACTGCATCATTTTAGCATTAGAGTCTGATATTACGAAATGTATCTTTTTCAGAATACTTCTCATTTCCCTGTAATGCATCAAAAATGGGAATGAAAAATTAGACATGAATTTGAAGCGCAAACATTTTATGCTTTCATCATTTTGTACTAAAGCTGGAGTAAAAATATAGGTGTTTGTAATATGGTGCACGGATCTGACATATAGCTTTTGATGTTCAGGGTTAAATTTAAATCTACATTGCCTGGTTACCAATCTCTGCAGTTGCACCCAGGCAGGACTAGGAAAGATTGATGATTGTGATTGTGAGATTAATCCTGTAATGTTTACAAGACTCCTGAGCTGAAACCTGGTTGGTCATATCATGCTATCCAGAGAAGGCCGCTTGGCTTGCCAGGGTAATTTCTTCTGATGCAGTAAATAACTAGGCATAATGAAAATACTCTGATGTATTCTACTGCCTGATTGATGCTCTGCATGCGATACGGCAAAGCAGTGCACTTCCTATCACAAATTTACATATACAAACCAGCAGAAGAAGCATGATAATGTCAGCATCCTCCAGAAGCCCTAGGATGCTACACAATTTTACAGCAGTTATGAATTACTGTTGACCTTTCTGGCCTCTTATACCAGGATGCTAGACTCAAGCATATTGAAAGTCATCAGTCTGAAGCAGTCATTCTTTACATAATTATGGCTATTTGTGTGTGGGAGGATAGTGTTTCTTTTATTGTTAAAAATTAGCATTAAAGAATATCACTGCTGTGATTCAACGACCAATCTGGTTTAAGCATATATTTTCATAGAAACAGAGAAAAGGATGATTTGAATTCTACAAACTATTTTTGTAATCCAAACAATACCAAAATATGGACTTTTACAATTCAGTACTGAATGAAAGAATGAAAGAGCATAGCTGGTGTCCCGGTTTCAACGAAGATTTTTTTTTTTTTTTTTTTTTTTGTTAAAGCAGGCTAAAAGGTCTTAGCACTTAGCACTATCGTTTAAACTAAATTTCTTGCTGGATTTTGCAAGTCTAAAATTAACAGGAAATATTCAGTAGTGGTATAAAAGTCTTTCAAGTACAAATATAGATTAAATCTTTGAAATCATGTAGATGCATTAGTTAAAGGAGCTTCCATATTTCATACTAAATATTTGAATAATCAGGCTTTCAGAACATCACTAAAACACAGCTCCTTATTATCATTTGCATTTTAATGTCCTTAAAATTATTACACTAAGGGAAATGTTTTTGATACATTACAGCATTTCCTCTAAATGTGTGATTATGTTAATGGGTTTTCAATCAGGATCCTAGCCTGACACCATAGGAAAATTTATGCAAAGTTCATACCCTGTCAGGGCCTTTAATCAGGACCATTTATTAGACCCCTGCCTTCTTTGATGGTTGCTGCTCCCTTTATTAAATATACTGACTTGGCCATCTGAAGAAAAGGACAATAAAAGGTTACTGGGGATGAAAGCATGAATGCTATTTGCTCATGTTTCCTTTACAGACACTTCTTCAATAATTAAGGAAGGGCTTTCTTTGGCCTTTTAGGCTTTTGAAGTGCATATCAAACATAACACTTAGTTCTTGTTTTTATGGAATGTTTAATGCAGAGATTTAAGCTTAAGCACAAGTAAACTAACTTAGAGGCTGCTAACAGAATTCATTTAAATAATTTTCACAGAAATCACAGCAGTCACGTATGTCTACTGACTAGTTGAGCTATATTTAACTGAGGCAATTAAACTTACTGTAATTTAGGAGAAATATTGAAAACAATGGCTTTACCCCCCCCCCCTTCTTTTCTCCTTACACTGGTCATTTTTCCAGCTTCTTTCTGGGCAAACTGTAGCATAGCAGAGGCATCGCTGAATCTGATAAAACAGGTTGCAGTGTGAGAACTGTTTCCTAGAGCCTTCAACGTGTATGTTAGTTACTTTATAAAATTAGTTAATACACTGCTTAAGGATTTATAGGAAGGTTGAAACTGGCATGAGTGACACTATTTTTTCCCCTGGATCGCATGCAGAGAAAAACACAACAAACAGCAGATCTAACTAAATAGTATTGACAACCTGGGGTTTGGATACAAATTCAATATGAGAAAACAGACTCACTTCAATGAAATACAAATAAACAACGAATTCTGTTTTAACATGTCTAAATAGGTAGTAGGTGACTGACAGGCTTGGGTCTCATAGGAAAGCCATTAGTAGAGCATTTGATAGGAAAACGTTTGATTTGAATGCAAGTTGCGTTTCCCCTCAGGGGGTGATCTGAGTGGTATATTGGGGATTCACAGGCGCCCTTTTCACTGGAAAATGCCTGCTGGGCTGTATCTTGGTAAATGAAATTTGTAGAATCTCCTAATACTAACAAGTATATAACTATATCATCTATTTAAAAGGCATGCTAATTATATTGGTTCACTGATGTTCATTTTCTCATTCTGCAAAAATATATTAAAAAGTTTTAATAATGAGCACCTGGGTCAATTCTATGTCCAGCCCAGAAAAAAATAATAATACTTCATTAGTTTAATTATCAATATTTATTGCTCTGAAAAAAAAGAATTCATTATTTTTCCCCACAAGCAATTGGTAAATGTTCAGTGAAAAGATAGGATTACAGCAAGAAATTAGTTACATAAATACTACTGACCTGATCTAGAGCAAAGTTTTAAGCTAAGAAACTTCAAACTCAACAGTTATCTGGCAATTTTTGCCAGAAACAGAATTACCATACAAAAACAATATCCTAAGTATTATCATGGCTGTCGTAAGTATTCATATAATGAATAATCTCTAACAAGTTATTCAGATGAAAACCAGCACATCCTTATTAGTGTTTAGATGCCTACATGCCTTTGTGTACATGTCCTTAGATGGTAGATGCTTTTGCAACAAATGAAATTGGCACCTAAATTGCACAGCAAAAAATAGTGGTATATTTTAGAAAACAAGAGGAGATTTGGCTTTTTTCTCACATCAGAATCTTATAGGAAAACAGTTTAGGATGCTATTTTACACTCTTAATATGTGACCCAACCATACACACTCTAAATTTCAATTTGTTTAAATCACAAAGCAAGAATATTCAAAGAATACGGGGCAAGGCTCAAAATAAATGAACAAGGCACTAAGGAGTTAATGTTCAGAGATGAAGCTTAGAGTTAGGGATTGTTTATGATGCAAAAAATGCTGCTGAGGGTAATCTTAGTAAAACAACCCTTCAAAATTAGTATTATGTTTAATTGCACGCATGTGTTTCTGATATATCTCATCAGTGTTAAGCATCATTTTATCTTTCTGTTTGTCCACACAAAGAAGCAGGCAGACTAAATGAACCCGGTAATGCCTGATAGTTTGAAAGCAGAGAATGCACGGTATGCAGCTTAAAGCACATCAAAGAAAATGTAACAGGACCTCAGCATGTCTTCCTATTAGACAACACGGTGTTATTAAGTAGAAACACTATTTCTTGTATTTATGCGGTTTAGTAGATCAGAACTTACCTTTCAGAATTAGTAATTAGTAAAAAAAGCCCACAACCAAACACTTTCCCTTTCAGTGCAGTAGACAAACGAAAAAATAAATTTTGTACTTCCTAGAATAAGGAAAGCAGGAGGATATTAATTCATGTAAAACACAGTTTATTGGCTTTTACTGTAGTAAGCTATCCTGATTAGCTAAATGTATCGGGTGTAAGGACATTAAAGGGGATAAGGTGGCCTCTGAACATAGAGGAATATATAACATATCACATAAATACATATCTGTATTTGTCTATATTGCTCATGCGCACGCACACACATTCTGCATATGTTAGGCCTTTCTGAGAAAGAGGCAAACAATATAGATGAAAATCAGCATCCGCAAAAGGCAGCAATCCCATGATTCCATCTGAGCCAATCACTTAACATATCATTCATAATGCTAGCCTGCTCCCATCATCCTCACCCTGTCACTGGCATCTTTCTTCATTTTCTTCTGCTTCTCAGTTCCAAGAAAGTGGAACCACTGTATCATTTACTGTCCACAACCTAAGCTGCTGATTTAAAGGCTGATTTTTTATTTTCCATAATGTCGTATAACTATCCTTTCTGCTTTCTATAAAAGTTTAAGTTCAGAAAGATCTCAGGTAATTTTAACACCAAAAACTATGCGGGGAGCTCATTTTTCTGCTTTTCTCTCCCAAATTCTCTTTCTTTCATTATAAATCTTATAATTACAAGCTTTTAAAAAATATGATCTGCAATTCCCTCCCTCTTTGTGGTTTTATTTTTTTTTTTCTTCCAGGCTTATACAACTAAGTCATGTAAGAAAACTTAAGTAGTAGCTTTTATTTATGCTCAAGAAAATTCCTAAATTAATAAAAAAGGCTGCTATCATTTTTTTCTTTAATGACAAGACACATGACATTTATTAAACGTATTCCCAAAATGTTGATAGTTACATTGCTTTATTAATGATTCCTAAAAGCAAATAGAGTACATTTTTTTCTCCTGTTTTTTTCCATATTATTGTTATTGTTACAGTGGACAGTGATGACTCTGTGTCTTAAAACCTAATCACTAGTGCCTATTAAATTTGGGTTTCATATGTTGCTGGAGGTAGAACTGATTATCATAGTGAATGAAATACTTGTTTGGCGTATTCCCAGAGGGCAAAAAGTCATTCTTCAAGGTGATGCATCTCATTTGAGGAATACATTAACAATTGAAGGCAGTTAAAAATACATGTGAACTCCCAGCGAGGCAAATCTGAGGTTGACCACATATATTTACTGACTGACTCTTGCCTCATTCAGGGGAGAAAACTGTGATATGGAAGGCTGGTTTCTGCAACACATGAGACCTTAATTTACAACTCTAATGTGGCAAGTAGATCATAGCTGCTTAGAAAATATTTAGGATTTAACGCTCTGTATGGGTTTTAGATGCCTTTTGTATCTTCGAAGGTTAAAGAAAAACTGAGAAAAGAGAATGCTCAACAGCATTAAAGGTCAAGTTGGTGACAGAAATTAACTTCTTATTTCTAGGTTGTGTGATAAAATAAAGAAAAAGAGAGATGCACTTTTGAAACTGTGCTGAGATCCACAGTGAAAAGTTTTATACAATAGAAAACAGGAGACAGGCTACATAGAGGCCAGTATTATTGCTATGAAAGGCCAGATTACAGAACGATTGCATTAATTGCAGCAGCACCCTGGATGGATAGAGTGATACAGAGGATATCCTATACGATGATGAAACATGTTACTGTAACAAATGTTATTTTCCCTCCAAATTCATTTTCAAAACATTTGATGTTTTAGTGGACAGTAAAGCAGAAATAGAAACAAAGTCAGAGTACCTAAACTGCTCAGGTAGAACTGAACAGTAACCATGTGAAACACAAAATGTAAAGCAAAAACAATTTAAACCAAACCAAAACAATGCAGTATTTGAACTTGTTTTGTTATCAAATTAAAAGTTATATTCTACCATGCAACTTTTTATTTATTTGGAAAAAAAGTGATTTTTCAAAAGGTATAAATATTATCATTTCGATTCACAAAGAAGCACTAGCAGGTTATCAACCCCTCTTCCAGCAAGTAGTCAGACAAACAGAAGGGAAAACAGAGATGGATCAAGCTGGAATGTTTTTAATCTCTAAATTGTATCTTTCTCCAAATTCAAGAAATGGTAATTTTTACTGCACGATATAGTCATATATGAATGCATTCATATATTTCACATCCTTATACAACCATCATCAGAGTGAGAACATGCATGTATTTTTCTGAGACAGGATAATATAGCTGACATTCATGTTAATATCAAAAAAGCTTCAAGACAGAAACCAAACACTAATATGCTTCCTCCGTCCCCCAAATGTTAACACCTATATTCTGACTAGCTTTATGACAACAGTTCTGCACCAAAACTCAAGCCATTTTCAGTTACTGGGTATATTATGGCTGAAACCTCTTGAGATCAGCTCCTTGGTATAGTGAAGATATCACAACATTTTACTGCAGTCTATCAACCTGTACTTTTCTTGAAACTCAGTTAGAACTGTTGTGAGATTTCAGGATATCCATTTTCTGAGGCAGCAGCTGAAGACAGACTGGAAGGTGGGAAAACAGAGAAATAGGGTAAGGATGAAAAGGGACAGAATTTTGTCAGAAAACACCCCTCTCACAAAAGGAATCCTTTATGCAGTCCATAATCCAAATTGTTACACAAAAAATCCTGCTCTGAGCCTAGGGATCTAATATTACATATAAAGCAAAATTGCATGGAGCTGGAGAAGCCAGCAGCTTCATGAGAAATATGGGTCTGGAAAGCCTGAGGATTCTGCACTGAGACTGATGAGTTAGGATTTAGAAGAGGAGCTCTGTCTGTAAATTTGATTAGCCAGACATGTGAAAAGGAACCTAATGCTTAGTCAGAAGTTCTTGAAAAGATCTATTGGAGAATCAGGAGATGTGTTAGGAAGAAAACAACCCCAGCTGGGCCTTTGTGGAGAATGAAAGCCTTCCGAACTCCTACCAGTGGCTTGATGAAAAGACAGGTTTGATTAAAATTACAATCTCATTGTGGAGTAACAAATCTAATAGCACCTAACGTGGAACCCCAGAATCCAGAGCCACAAAGGACTATCACAGAGAGGCATAGGCCACAAAGTCTGTGAGCTTTACATATAGGTTGGAAGTGTGCATGTTTCCTAAAAGAATTTATGATCTTGCCTTCAAGACTCCAATTGTAAATCTACCATATATTTTGATGTTCAATTGTCATCATGATTTGGAATTATTCTGAGAGAGGCTAACACTCCGCTCAATTTATTTTACAAAATAAGAAACTGAGGAGCCTTAACCCTTGGATCCTAACACCTATTTCCTCTTTCTTTCCCCTTGAATATTCTTTTTATATTATTTTGATCTCTCTCCTGTTTTCTGTGTCCTTCCTGAAGTATGAGTGGATACATGTCCTACTTATAGCTTTCCTGTGCTTTGTGCAGAGTGAAGATGAGTTCCACACTGCTACCTGTTATGGGCTTTATTTTCATACCAAAGGGACATGTGAGACTCGGAGGCAGATCCTACACAAAGATCTCAGGATCAGCAGTTGTCTCTCACTAACTCATTGTGTTTCAGTGCTGAGTTACTGCTGTCCAATATTATCCAATCTTCTAACCAGAGTCTATTTGTTTTTTTCCACTCTCGGATATATTATGATTTATTGTGTTTTCTTAAAAAGTGCAAAACTGTACCCATTTTAACAAGCCTTTCATATCATCCTGTAAAAGTGAGATGTCTTCATCCTTTACTACCCCACCAAACTTGGTGCAATCTGCAAGCTGGAAAGATGTGATATTGGCATCTACATTCATGATAAAGAGATTGGCTAACAATGGATCAAGATTTGAAACTCAGGGTCTGACTGAAAAAGTCTCATCATTGTATCTCAGCATAAACAACTATTTTCTGTGATCTGTCTATAAGTCAAATTTGTATGGCCTGTTAACCCCATAGAACTCAAGCTTTTTAACCATAATATCTTTTAGTAATAAGTCAGTTGGCTGGAAGAAGTTCCCGCTACCTGCAGAATGTTTTCATCACTGAAGTCTTTAATCCTATTAAAAGACTCAAACAAAAAGCCCCATACAACTTGATGACAATTGTTGTCTTTCAGAAAGTAATGCTGAGTGGCATTGACTATATTTTTGCCTTTTCTTATAATTACATTTCTACTTTGTGAGTAAGAGCTTAAATTAGCTATTCCATTTTTTACTTAAAATTAACACCGTCCTGTCCTGTTAGTAACTCTCTGGTTAATCTCCTATACCCTTTGAAAGATTTGGAAAAAGTTTACAGTCTTCTAGTACCTTGGAATTTGCCCTATTTTCCATTTCTTTATGGTTAACATTTACAGTTTAGAGACATTGTGGGTAGTTCCTGAGTGTAAGATATCTTGGCCAGTTAACTAAAAAATGTTTAATTCCAGCAAAAACCTTTGCTACAGAGGCTAAAGTTTCAATTACAACAGCATCACATGGGACAGATACATCTCTCTGGTTTATTTCAAATAAATAACTGAAATATCTGCTGAACATTCCTGTCTTTATACATCAGTATTTGATCAAACAAACCTAGCAGTGAACCTATACATGTTACCAATAAGATTTTTAAAGCATTCTTACTACTTTTAATTCTATAGGAAATTGATATTTCAGTGAGACTTTTGGCTTTCCTTTACTTCTCCTAGAGGTTTTAACTTGCAGCTTATATCCACTTCCATTTGCTTTCCCATTTTTCCTTCCATCATATACTATTATTTGTTTTATTGTTGTGCGTGTAGCAGCTTAAAGCCAATAAATCCAATATAACATTTTTTCTTGTCTCTCAAGTTCTAATTTCTGATATCTATCAGGATATCCGTGAAAGATTTTCACTTGTTAACACTTCATAAGTTAAATGTGCATGCCAGTCCTATCACCAGTTATTGTTGATTTGGGAAAACCAGCTGCTTTAACATAACTATGATTGTAGCGGTCATCAATATTGCTGCATTTACATTTTGAAAATTTTGAAGTCAGAAAATCCCTTTATATATCAAAAAAGGTCATAGAATATATCGAGTTTGAGGGGACCCATACAGATCATCAAGCCCAGCTCCCTGCTCCTTGCAGGAGGAGATGTGCATTCAGATGCCTGATACCAAGTTGTCCATCTAGCTCTAGAAACTCAGATAGCTTTAAAATTGGCTGCATGAAATGACAATCAAATAACAATGTTACATTCTAATGAAACAATTTTTTCCTATGGGTGAATGTTTATGAAGCCCTAGATGCTGCTTCCTGGTGTGAACAGGTATTTTGTGGCAGATGTCCACCTGCAACACCATCAAAACTTTGTAGCAGGCACAACTTAAATCCATAAATACCAAAGGCTTTATGACTTTGAGTAATATCTGACCTGACTGATCTCTGATGTATCACCTTGTGTATTCAGTTACATTCCGTCCTTAGAAAATTGGTTTTAACTGTTAGTTTTAGTTGTCCATTCATACGACAAATCCTATCAAGTTTAAGTAAATAATTTCATATTTCTTCTTATGCATCATTATCTTCTCTTGTTAATAAAGATTCAATAGAAATGCCTCTGTTTTTGGATTTATCATCTATGGGATACTAAGGTAAGTTCCTGGACATATATATTTTCTATCAGCGGTGGTCTTTAGTTTTGGAAGTCTTCTGCTTGGAATCAAAAGGAAAATTTTGTGGACTCTGACTAAACCCTTTCTTCTTGCAGGGAAATTATTACATGTTAGTTTTAAATTAAGCTTTAATTATATTTCATTCATAAAACACTTAAAATCAGTGTAATATTAAAACAGTAATCTGGTCTTCCTTTTAATTTGTATCCTACCAGAGAGAGACGTCTTTCTGCCTACCCATCACCCTGGTGTCCATTCACCTTACATTATGCTCTCTGCTCCTCGCTTGTTTTTCCATGCTTATCTTTCCAGGAAGGACATAACCAGAGGAAGGAAGAATGAGAGCTTTGTCACTGTCTCTGCTGAAGGCAGATTTTTGTAGCAAACTTATATTTCATAACATCGTTTTAAAGTATAAATATGTCTTTGCCATCTACAATTTGACTCCCTCACTTTCTTCAGAACTTAAAAAAAAAAAAGCTTTCTTCCAATATTGCTGCGTATTTTGTTTGCCACTTCAAAAATATAATCCCTACTGTTACAACAAAGGTTTATATGACTATTCTTTTCTAGCCTCCAAATGCTAAAGTAGTTGCGTGTGTATGGGTGTCTGTGCGCGGGTTGCAAGCTTTCACAGATGACAATTTCACATGTCATAAACATTCCTATCCCACAATGCCTGATCTATGACTGTCCCAAAAAGATACTCTCCTGCCAACTTCTTCAAAGCTGCCACATATTCAGAGAGCGCTCGCCCGTCTAGCTGATTTCCCTAGTGTAGTTTGTATCATTCTGCAATAATGTTTGTTCTAAGAACAATATATCTCCTCAAGACATCAAGCTTTTAACCCAGTTTTTGTGGTGTCTGTCAATATTCAGTCAACTTTTCTCCCAACTCTGGTCACAGACACTACCTTATGTTTTTCTTCAGTGGAAATTCATGAGAAAACAAGCCTTGAAGTTTTTCATTTTTACCAAATAAAGCTATTTTCTTTGTTTTTCTTTCAGACAGGTTGATTCTTCTTTTTGTAGACTGTCCCTGATGTGATTCTTTGAGGGGCAAAAAAAAAAAACCAACAAACACCTGCAGCGCTCTTAACTGATTCAGACCAATGTTGGATTCCTCACCAAGTATTCCCTTTTGTACATGGAAGGGAATCTTAAACTTCTTACTGAGTGCTCCTTAGAAAAATGCTAATTTAACAGACAGTTGTTCCTAGGAAAGATCCAACATAATTCAAGCACAGGAAAACAGCTCTGGATACAGCTCTGTAAACACAGCCTGACTTAATTAGAAGCATCACAAGTCGCAGCAAAGTTTCATTTCTAGATTTGTGGTATTCCCAATAACTTAAGCACTGTCAGGAACAGAGACACAACTTCCACCTAACATGTTCCCTCAGTTTCACCCAGTGGCTTCCTAAGCCAAACTCTCTCATCACGTATCTCCCTGGAAATGCAAATTGCTTTTCTGCCTTTAGATCCCTAAAGAACGTTCACCAATCCTACTTCCCCTTTTCCTTCCTTTCCTAAGCACTTCTGCCTTTCTTACCCAAACTCTGCACGCAGATATTCAGGGATTTTAGAACCAAGAGTAATTAATTTGCATTTGATTCTCTTGAAATCCATCAGCAATTCACATATCATTTTTGTGATACAAGAGAAAATCCGAAGAGGCTACGAAGCATCTGCATACAAGCTACCAGCACTCTGATTTTGAAGCATGATGAAGTTCAGCTGTCTTGGCTGTGCTTGTGACAGACCACTTCAAAATACCATCTCATGGGTGGCATGACAGGAACTGCCTCTAAACAGGCTAGAAAGCTTTATTCAGATTGAGGATCTCAGAAGGACCTTGTCCCTTCCACCCATCCAATTCCCTCTAGTGTTGTTGTATGAATATTCAAATTCCACATGCAGAAATTAAAAATACTCCAGATATAATGTTGCACAAACATCATATTCTGTTTGAGATGTCAAAGTTCCTGTTGCACAAGCCCACCAACTCTCAGTATCACGTTCATACCCTGGGCATCATAGATCTTCCACATCAGGTGAATAAGCCGCCCTAAAGCCTTAGGGTAAGGAACGCCTATTTCTATCTTTTGAAAATTGTAAATTGTTCCAAAAGTTTACTTATGTAGAGTACAAATACCAATGTCATACTTGGTGTATGTGTGAACACATATTTTTTCCTGTAAGGGAACTTTCTTTACCATGAAACTTACTGTTTCATTGTCCCATGCAATCTGAGCTATTCTTTTTTATTATTGGCTGACTCTTTTGTATTCTTTTAGAAGCTGAACAGATCAAAAGACATAGCTAAAATATTTCTACCAATGTGGAAAAAGATTAAATCTTTCTCAGTAAGAAAAGAGATGGCAACTTTACCTAGGGAAAGGTGCAATCCCAGACCACGACATTTCTGGTGAAACAGCCCTAATCATTTTTTATGAACGGAGCTTTTTTATTTGATAGTAATAAAAAAAACAATTAGAAATAAAATCTTGGTCTCCTCACAGACTAGATGTGACAGGCTAGATAGGTAATATTTATACTACACATGCGCAAGCACTGACACTCTTTCATAAGGCATTCTGGATATTTTACAACAGACCTATTATTTGCCAAATAATTTGCAATTTTGAATCATATATTTCTATTTATAACAATTTTTTTTGTGCACTCATGGGCAAAATCTCAATAAGCAACCCACTGTAAAACTTGTAAGTGTAAGAAGAAATATTTCTCTTCATACAGATTCAATAAATAGAGTAGCATTTCTTTCTACTGTTGAATATTGTGATTAATGCTAAAGTATTCTGGGTAATTGTGAAGGTGAAAAATCTGAAGCTTTGCAGCATTGCAAATTACTTAAGAAAAATTCAACTTGAGTAAATTATCCATATGTTATTTTCAAACGACAAAGATATCCAAATCATCTACAACACTGACATCTTTAATGAGTCAAGGTTATTTTACCATTTAGCTTACATGTGAAAATCAATAGATAAGCTTTCTCTTTAGCTTTCAGTCAAGTTCAGACATGTTAGAAGGTGGGGAACTTAGACTTTATTTGTGGTCCTATCATACACAATGGAAACCTCAAGAGGGTTATTCTGATTTTACCTTTGCTTGACCTCAAAGTTTTACTAGTTTGAGGTTTTAGGATGTCAAATATATGTCACACCCGACCTTCTGTTGTCAAACAGTTTTCGAGATATTGTACGTAAACTTGTCTTTTAAGGTGAGTAGTAACACATTTTCCAAGCCTTGTGGTATGAAATGAAATGCAGATTTTTGATTTAACTGATATAGCTGTGCAAGTTCGTATTTGGAACAGAGACACTAAATGCATAGCTTAAATATATAAGACCTACATCTTTTTTTCTCCTTGTCCATTGAAAGGAGATACTATATTCTTGATAGAGCACATCCTTCACCACTAGTAATGCTGCTTCAGTACATCCCACAAACAAGGATTTGCACACCACTGGCTGGTCTGCAATGCTACATTTGACTATTCTCAGCTTAGCAGTGAGAAGTATCTTCACTAACCTGGGGGGAATCCTTGGTTTCTGAAAAGGATGAAAGACATTTCCTATCAATGACTCTTCATAAAGAATATACTTCTTGGGAAGATGAGAAGCATAAATGCATCCTTGCAAGAATACAGCTTACTTATACTTCCAGTAGCTATGGATGTAATGTAACCAACCAACCACTGTATGTTTGCGACCAACTGCTCCCAGCCTTCTGTTCTTGGAAGAAAAAGAGAACAAATATCAAAGATAGTTAACAAACTGTTCTTTGATATAGACAGAAATCCAACCAGTATGTATATACATAAAAACATGGTGTGACTCCAAAGATGTAGACTACTGTCAAATTTTAATCCCACAGTTCAGACAGAGCTAATTGAAAATGTGGGGAAAAAAAATCTACAACACTGTCAGTTGGTGCTGTCTAAATCATGTATATTTGATGTCTAGCCTGTATGTGACACACATAGGCTACACTTGTGGCTCTGGTTGATGTTCCTCTCTTGCTCATACACAAAAGGACACCTGTTCAGTCCTGTTTGTTCTTGGTTTGTTTTGTTGTGGTTTTTTTTTTTTTGTGTGTGTGTATTGTTTTTGTTTGTTTGGCTTCAATTTTCTTTTATCAGCCAGGCAGTAACAATAAGGCTTAAATGATACTTTTCCACTGCTTTTTCTCTCTTAACCACCTTCATTACTTCTCTATACATACTTTTGAGCTATGTCTTTCATTACAATGGGCTTTAAACTAGATGTGAAGGGGGTGGGGGGTATTATCAGACTTAGAGGATTAACAGCCGAGGACGGCCCTCCATTGTCTGATGAAGGGAGTGTAGGCAGGTGCCTTCGGCCTGCTGCCTCAGTGATACTAGGGGGTGATATGTGTAGTCAAGAGCAACACACAAGTTGCCTAGAGGTTAAAGAGAATCCCAAAAATAACAGCTCAGGTAATAAAACTTCCCCCCCTAGGGGTGCCGTGGGGTCGAAAGCCCAACTTACGTGCTTCTATACGAACGCACGCAGTATGGGCAATAAACAAGAGGAACTGGAAGCTCTTGCTATCCGGGGAAACTACGACATAGTTGCCATCACTGAAACATGGTGGGATGACTCGTATAACTGGAGTGCTACCATGGATGGCTACAAACTCTTCAGGAGGGATAGGAGAGGTAGAAGGGGTGGTGGGGTTGCCCTGTATGTAAGGGAAGATCTAAACTGTTTAGAGTTAAATGTTGGGGATGACCTAGTAGAATGTCTATGGGTGAAAATCAAAGAGGGGCCTATGAAGGCGGATATTGTAGTGGGTATCTGCTACAGGCCACCCTATCAGGACAGTGAGACTGATGAGCTATTCTTTAAACAACTGGGGGAAGTCTCGCGCTCACTAGCCCTTGTCCTTATGGGTGACTTTAACCTGCCTGATGTCTGTTGGAAGTATAACATGGCAGTCAGGAAACAGTCTAGGCGGTTCCTGCAGAGTGTGGAGGACAACTTCCTCTCACAACTGGTTAGTGAACCGACTAGAGAAGGAGCTCCCCTAGACCTGCTGTTTGTGAACAGAGAAGGTCTTGTGGGAGATGTGAAGGTTGGAGGACGCCTGGGGCTTAGTGACCACGAGATAATAGAATTCTCAATTCTAGGGGAAGTTAGGAGAGGGAACACTAAAACGGCCAAGCTGGACTTTGGGCGAGCTGACTTTGGGCTGTTTAGAAGTCTGGTTAACAAAGTCCAATGGGAGACAGCTCTCAAGGGTAAGGGGGCGCAGGAGGGATGGTTACTATTCAAAAAGGAAATTCTGGAGGCACAGGAGCGAGCTGTCCCTGTGTGCCGGAAGTCGAGCCGCCGGGGTAGAAAACCAGCTTGGATAACAAAGGAGATTTGGGAACATCTCAAAAGAAAAAGGGATGTCTACAAGTCTTGGAAGAATGGTCAGGCATCCAGGAATCAATACAGGGAGGAAGTTAGGGCATGTAGGGAGATAATCAGGGAGGCAAAAGCCCAATTGGAACTTAGACTAGCCTGCTCCGTAAGGGACAACAAAAAGTCTTTCTATAAATATATTAATAACAAAAGGAGGGCTAAAGATCACCTCCAGCCCCTACTGGACTCAGGGGGTACGTTAGTCACTAGGGATGAAGACAAGGCTGAGGTCCTTAATGCCTTCTTTGCCTCAGTCTTTAATAATAAGGTCAGCAGTTCCCAGGTGAGCTGGCCTTCGGTGTCTGAGTGCAGGGAGGGAGAGCAGATTGAAGCTCCTGTGATCCAAGAGGAACGGGTCAAGGATCTGCTCCTTCGGCTGGATGCCCACAAGTCTATGGGGCCTGATGGTATCCACCCGAGAGTCCTGAGAGAGCTGGCGGATGTCATTGCCAAACCCCTGTCCATTATCTTTGGGCAGTCTTGGCTCACTGGGGAAGTTCCGCTGGACTGGAGGCTGGGGGATGTTACCCCCATTTACAAAAAAGGGCGGAAGGAGGATCCGGGGAACTACAGGCCTGTCAGTCTGACCTCGGTGACGGGCAAAGTCATGGAACAGGTTATCTTGAGTGCTATTAATGAGCACATACAGGTTAACCGGGTGATCAGGCCCAGTCAACATGGGTTTATGAAAGGCAGGTCTTGCCAATCAAACCTGATCACCTTCTATGACAGGGTGACCCGCCTGGTTGACGAGGGAAGGGCTGTGGATGTAGTTTTCCTGGACCTCAGTAAAGCCTTTGATACAGTTTCTCATAGTGTTCTGGTGGAGAAACTGGTAACTGCTGGCCTGGATAGGCACACCCTCCTTTGGGTTAAAAACTGGCTGGATGGCCGGGCCCAAAGAGTGGTGGTAAATGGGGCTAAATCCGGCTGGAGGCTGGTCACCAGTGGGGTTCCCCAGGGCTCAGTGCTGGGTCCAGTTCTGTTTAACATCTTTATCAATGACCTGGATGAGGGGATTGAATGTACCCTCAGTAAATTTGCGGACGACACCAAGCTGGGAGGCTGTGTCGATCTGCTTGAGGGTAGGGAGGCCCTTCAGAGGGATTTGAACAGACTGGATTGTTGGGCTGAGGCCAATGGCATGAGCTTTAATAAGGCCAAGTGCAGAGTCCTTCACTTGGGGTATAAAAACCCCAAGCATCGCTATAGGCTCGGGGAAGAGTGGCTGGAGAGCTGCCTGGCGGAAAAGGACCTGGGGGTGTTGGTTGACTACCGGCTTGATATGAGCCAGCAGTGTGCCCAGGTGGCCAAAAAGGCCAATGGGATACTGGCATGTATCAAGAATAGTGTGACCAGCAGGAGCAGGGAAGTGATCCTGCCCCTGTACTCGGCACTGGTGAGGCCGCACCTGGAATATTGTGTCCAGTTTTGGGCCTCTCGCTTTAAGAGAGATATTGAGCTCCTGGAGCGAGTCCAAAGAAGGGCAACTAAACTGGTCAAGGGGCTGGAAAATAAAACTTATGAGGAGCGGCTGAGGGAGTTGGGGCTGTTTAGCCTGGAGAAGAGGAGGCTGAGGGGAGACCTGATTACGGCCTATAAATACTTGAGAAAAGATGGTGGGGAGTTAGGGGAAGGGCTCTTTACATTAGTGATGGGAGATAGAACAAGAGGAAATGGGCATAAGCTTAGTCAGGGGAGATTCAGGTTGGATGTTAGGAAGTATTTCTTCTCTGAAAGGGTTGTCAGCCACTGGAATAGGCTGCCCAGGGAAGTGGTTGAGTCCCCATCCCTGGATGTGTTTAAGAATAGGGTGGATGATCTACTTGAGGATATGGTTTAATGGGGATTAGGGATGGTTGGACTCTATGATCTCTAAGGTCTTTTCCAACCTAGAAATCTATGAATGTCCACCCAAACCATTCGCGTCTCTCCTCTGGCTTTTTGTCCTAGTAAATATTATCATAAATGGCATCCTATTCAGACACTTCTGAACATCTGAAGAAATGACCATAACACAGTTCTAAAACTTTCTGTTAGTTCTTGTCCTTATTTTCATTATGACTGTGTTTTGATTTCTATTTCTTTTAGCCAACTCATTTCTGCAGTTAATATCCTTTGTTTGACATCTTAGGTCATTTTCAACCCTTCTGACCCAAGCCACAACTGGTAGCATGACAGTGGTCAGGTATATGCTGCCGTTGCTATCACTGACTGTCTCTGCTCTTCCACCCAAAACTAGTGTAATCACTGACTAGAAATACTTGGGAAAGACTGAGACAGGAAACAGTTTTTGCATTTCCATGATTGGGACCAGTGTGTTGTTCTGAGGTCATTATTCCTTAACTACTGAAATCCTGGGTAAGAGCCTGATGATATAATCCAGACAAAAGTGAGAGCAGCATGCAGTGAACCCTGTCCATGCTTTTTCCATAGAGGAAAAATGTTCCAGTGGTGATGACTTCAAGACATGTTGAGATAAATCTCTCTGGAACTCAGAATACTGAGGTTCATAGGATTTATATCAAGGCCTGTTGTTTTTTCTAAAGCACCAAAAATATAAAAAATATTTTACATTCATGTATATAATTTCTTTGTTATTTAATGAGTTTCTGAGAGAAGAGATAAGGATGCTAAAAGAAAGCAAAGATGATTACAATTTAGAGAATTAGACTTCGGTATTCCTAAAATATATCAGCAGTGCCTTAAGTGAAATGACAGATGACATCTCTAAAGTCTTCAACCATATCTGACTGACACATACATATATAGAAGCATTTCTTGGCTTGTCTAAGAGAAATTTTGTCCCCTCTTTGTTTACATCTTCAGGCATTCCAGATTATGATATGTGGCTTCAGTACACGACTTGAGGTAAGATGAGCTTGATTAACAAGGCTGAACTAGTTGCAAGACCAAAGAAGCTAAGATAAATATGCTTGGCTTATTATGCCTTTTTTCTTTTTTTTTTTGCCAGTTTTGCCTTTTTTGGATGTTTGCTTTTAAAGAGATAGAAGGAAAAAGAAGCTTAGATAATACCTGCAAAGGAGGCACAGATTCAGGTGCCTATCTCCCTTGGCTGTTTCTCTTTGCTCAGTGGTATCACAAAAGGCACAGTTCAGAGGCACTTACCCCAGCTAAAATGTGAAATCTGTGTATGTCACCATTGGATTGCAATGATCAAAGCAGCTGCGATCGAATCAAATGAGTATAAAACAGAGTTAGATTTTTATTTCCAACTGCCAATGGCTGTGTGATATCGTCCCTTTACCTTTGTCTTCTTCAACCATCTAAAACCAATATGGTTTGAAAAGTGCTTTTATCTATACACAAAAGGAAAACAGTGTAATATTTATGGAAAGCCTTTTCATCCAGTTTATATAGCTCATCACCAGGTTGTGTAATATAAGATTTTATCTTCACTCAGAGGTATTTTAATAATTATCTTTGATGCCTTTAGATGAAGAATGACAAAAACTGGTCTACTGTCTCAATATTAATGATAAAAATAATATAGGTTATAAGATACAATATGACAGGATTGCAGGAATATTGCACAGTGATGGTGAAATTTGTGGTATCTCTGACAGAAATGGTATTACAGAAAACCCATTGTGAATCTATTCACTGCTTGTCACATTGTAGAGAAAATGATTAATTATACAGGCACAGATATTTACTCGGTCAGTGTTTTTAGAGTCTTCCATTATATTAACAGTAGCTATACGGACTTTGAATGTATTACTTATGAAAGAGACTTTGCCTTCAAGCTTGGCAAACCAACCAGCCTGCTGCACTCATGTACCTGTTTGTCGTGAGGTATCAGGTGTCAAAATCCAAGAAGCAGGAAGCACTGACTCACATCAACTCTTTCATATGTTTAGACCTTGCTACCTTTAGCCAGGGCCCCAGTGAGCACCACTCTGCTGGGAGGCACCAGCACCCCTTAGCTGAGTACTTTGGGTCACTGAAACCCACTAGGGAAGTGGAAAGGAGGAGAAAAAAAAACACAAAATCACTCAAAAAGCCAGCACCAATATCTGTTGATGGATAGCAATTAGTAGTGCTAAGACCCTTCAATGGAGAAGCAGCAACTAACAGTATGACCTCCTAGCTGTGAGTGCTCATCTTTGGCTCTGGGAGAAGGCAAGTAACAGCATACCACCCATGTAAATTGGGTGCTTGTTGCTTCCAAGACCAAAGAGAAAAGACGTGCACTTGTGTTTGGGTTGCTGCCTCAGCTGGAAGGCTACACAGTTAATTGCTACTTATGATGTGAGACCAGAGCCCAACTGTACAAGGGCTCCTCCCTGCCTCCGTTCCTGGGATGCAGCAGGCCCCAGTTGCAGCTTGCAGGCAGCCCTGTAAACTCATACTTCCTCAGGACGGAAATGGATCTGAGGCACTCGTCCCTGCAATGCAGTCAGGAGAAGCTCCCCACAGAACCTTGCCTGTGCTGTAGAATCTGCCTCTGTGCCTGAGAGGCACCAAGGAGTGGGCTGGGTGGCTCCACATCAGGCGCTCGGGGTTTGACAATGTCAACGGCAAGTGAGGGCTCGGACAGGGATTTAACAGTGTAGCCAGTGTGAAACGTGATGGTGCTCTGAAGTCCTACACCTACTTGTTTTTATCTAGTGGTGGATTTGTTTGATTTACTCTTTTAAAAATCATGTTGGTTTGTTCTTGGCCACAGGACAGTTTAGGGAGTTCAGTCATGTTTTCAGGAATGATTTTTAAGTAGCCAGATTTGCCCATAATACATATTTCTGTAGCAATTTAATGGTGACCAGTAAAACCCATTGATTTTATTGAAAGCTGAAGCAGGCACAATGGAGATCTTAACAAAAGGAAGGTAAGTCAGAAGATTTCCTCTGAAGTTCTATGTAGAATTGGGTTTTGTAGCATTCATGTCATATCCCCTAGCAATACATAGGGAAAACTTGCCTTTTTCAGTATGGACAGTGTTGAAAATACATACCGTTACACTGTAAATGCTATATTCCTTTTTTTTTTTGCAGAGAGGTTGTTGTTTTGGTTTTTTTTTTCTCCTTCATGGAATTTTTTTTTCTGGGTTTTTTATTTGTTTGATTGTGTTTTTTTTTAATTATTTTGTTTTTTTTTTTTTTTTGTTCTGAGATGCATTTCTGTTCTCCTCAGTTTGTGTTCATATTTAGAAGAATGAAAGTATTTGCTCAGCTCTACTCATGCCTTTAACATATATATTTTCATAGATCATAGAGGCTTCATCTTCTGACAGATAAGTATGCAGGGCTTTGCAGCTCCTACACTGAATAGCTTGCAGTCTGATGAACAGTAAAGTCCCAAGGAGAGAGAAAGAAAAACTCATCACTGACTCGCAGATGAAGAACTAAAACATTAAGGAATTAAATAGTTTTTCCAAGACTAACACAAAGAAAGAGTTCTAAAATATGTCAGAGAGAGGAGTTCATAAACCAGATCTTGCCAGTCTCAGTCTTATACCTTCCTCTCATCCCAGTGAGATCTGGTTTTAATCCCCATCTCTGCACCAGAATTCCAGTGGGAATGAGATCTTTCCAGGAGTCAGAGTTAAAGATGTATTCCAGCAGCATGCTGTGCTAAGTTGTGGTCAGCCAATCGAATATCAAAGGGATTAAGTCTGTGAATCATTTAACGGGAAATTTCTCTTGCCTCAGTAACATTGATGTTTTAAGGTGTGAAATTTAAGAACGGCTTAGTTCTCCTTTGGTCAGACAAGCGCTCTGTAGCCTGCGTTATCAAGAGGCAGTCAAGAAGATCCCCTTGGGTCATGTGGCTGGTGTACATTTTTGTATTACCATAGTAGGCTAGTTTTAACCTGCAGGATGTAATCCTATTTACCTCACATGTGGTCTGTGCCCAAGGAGCATGTGCTCCACTTATATATATTATTTGCATTACCAGAGTGCCTGGCAGTCCAAACCATAGACCAGGATGCTATTGTGCTGAGTGCTACATAAACATGTAGCAAAACAATGCCCTCCCCTTTATCCAGGGGTTTTATAACAAAACACAGCAGGTAAGATTTACACAAAGGAGGATGTAGAACAGAATTTACCAGCATAATAGACTATGACTTCGGATGCTTGCAGCCTGTCGTCAGCATTTTTGTTTGTATTGCTGAAAATTTTGAAAGAGAACTTTCCAACATATTAGAGAGTTACTTATGGCAAGGGGAAGCATCTCCCACGTAGCAGGAATAGGTGGAAGACTAGATGACAGAAAATGTAAGAAATAGGTAACGAGAACAAGTATCATGGGCTGATGGGAAATAGAATCTCTCGTTACTAAATAGGAGAAGTCAGGTAGGAAAGGAATAGTCCAGAGAAAGGGTTTTGAGACCAAAATCAGCTCATATTTAATTGAAAAACAGAAGGAAGGGGTGATGTTGTTAAGATGTAGTCCAACATCCTTGGTTAAAAGTTGGACAAGAATGCATTCATCAGGTTTTGAGAAGAACAGCAAAATAAGGCTTGGAGAAGGTTTGCTTGTTGGGTTTTTTTTTGTTTTTTTTTTTTTTTTGGCAGGGAGGGAGAAGGGGCAGGCATAGAAAATAACATTTTAGAGGTTAATTTGAAAATATACAGTGGGCAAAAAATCTAAAGCAAGGCTGGAACTGGTGAATGTGGCCACATTATGGGCATGAGTTGCAGGCAAGGTGGTGATCTTGTTCAGTCACCATGAGAGAAAGAAAAAGGAGGATTTTCAGATGGAATTATGAAATGCCTTTTAATAGCCAGTTTATGCTTGAGAATCACAGGGTCAGAATGAAAGACTAAGTATGGGCAAAAGAATTCAGGTCTACAAATGAATAAGTTCTATACATTATCAGCAGAAGAATTGCTGGTTCAATGCAATTTTGTGAATGAAACTGCCACAAAACCTAGAGGGAAAAATGTTTAAATATAGGTTCCATATTGGGCTGAAGTAGTAAGCTGGTGAGAGACAGTCTCCAATAATAAAACAACGTCTGAGACTGTTCAGCTCTGCTTTCCCATCTCAGTAACAGCAATTCCCATTATGGGTTTCATGGCATAGCAGTGAGGCGAATGGACCCATATCTATGATATACTTTTCAAAGCAGGAAGTTCAGCACCCACATTTATTTTAATTCACAAAATAACAATTGAAATGTTAACAAGTCTTGAAGCCGCCAGTGTTATATCCAAACACATAGACCTTAGTGATCCAGTAACTCATGAATGAGAAGTATTGTTTATTTTTTTTTAGCTAAGGTGATAATTTTCAGCCACTGGTCGTTCTGAATGTACAGTGTTTCAAAACCATAGGCCCCCTGGAGTACCCAAGGTGAAATAAAAGCAAATGTTGGAAATCCTCCAGTTCTTATGAAATAGAACAGCATTCTCTTGTCAGCTCTATTTATTACACAGCTCAGGAGCAAGCCTGGATTTCTTATCATTCCTCAATTAAAACAAAAATCGGTGTTAAAAATATTCTTAGTCAAGCATGAGGTACATAACCTTGTAAAAGGGATCTGCCAGATCTTAAATAGCTGCTGTTTCTCCTGCCTTTGTCATGACATAGTTAAATAAATGTTTGCTTTTTTCTTTTCATGTTAGTGATTTTCTAAGGAGCCGTCTCTTTAGAGCATTTCCGTAGGTTAGCTGGAATAGCAGATCCTAACTGCACATACAGTAAGTTTTGAACCTGGTTATAGAGACATATAAAAGTGAACCCTGCTAGGAACTCCATGGCTCATGCTGAGGTTTAAACACTGGAATTGGGTTCCCAGTGGATTTTCACTTTCACAAGTACTTAATGCAGCTTTAGGTGTCCCTAGGGCAATCTGAACTGGCCACTGAATATCCTTTTTAAGGGGAGTGAACAATGGCTTAGTTCCACCTCTCTTGAAATACAGGATTCATGTTTTCCTCTCTTAAAATTTAGTGTTCCTGGAGGCAGTCAGTAGCATTAGAGAATGAGACTGTATTTATCTATCCCAAGGCTAGGTACAATGTAGGTAAGGGCAATCCAAGCTTCCCTATGGTGCTTTGTCAAAGCTTTTTAACCCTAAGCTGAAAGGATAACCACTCTAGAGTATGACTACAATTGAGACGCCAGGCCTATTAAAAAGTTGGGTCTTTAAGACTGGCAGAAGCTTTTGATTACAGAAAATTCTGTGTTACTTTTTATGATGTGCATCTCTGTACCAGGGGTTATACTGAGAAAACCAAGCAGATTTCACCTTGAACTGATTCTCAGACTGGAACTCAGATCTCTGGAGATTGCCTTTTCTTGAAAAACAGTGATTTTATTTTTCATGAGAAAATGAGATAAAACATACCTTCTAGGGGAAAACAAACAAATAAACACAAAAAAACAGTCATAGTAAACAGACCATTTCTACAAGAATTGAAATCAAACAATGAATCAGATAAGAATAGCAACAAGGAAAAAATGAAAGT